>NC_133332.1:14810526-14915526 GCF_042186555.1 Aquarana catesbeiana
ACATTGGTGAAAGAAAGTCATAAGAAGTCCTGTTTGTAGTTTGCAAAAAAGCCATGTGGGGGTCCAATGCAATACTCCCAACGCACACGTTCCTGCACAAATGGCTGTATCCTAAATTGGGTGCTGAAATGACCAACGGCTGGAACCGACTGCAATCATAAGAAGGAAGTGTCACCAGCACACCAGGATCTCCAAAATTGGGTCCAAAATTTTAATCACATAGAATCAAAAAAATAAATAGAAGCGACGTTTCAGAGCCACGCAGGATCCCCTTCATCAAGTCACATGCCTGAGGAAGGGGTCCTGCGTGGCTCTGAAACATTGCTTCTGTTTATTTTTTGATACTATGTGATTAAAATTTTGGACCCAATTTTGGAGATTCTGGTGTGCTGGTGACACTTCTTTCTCATGAAGCCATGTGGGGGATACAGCAAACATGTGGAAGAAGGTGCTCTGGTCGGATGAGACCAAAATTGAACTTTTTGGCATAAAAGCAAAATGTGTGGTGGAAAACTAACACTGCACATCACCCTGAACACACCATCCCCACGTGAAACATGGTGGTGTCAGCATCATGTTGTGGGGATGCTTTTCTTCAGCAGGGACATGGAAGCTGGTCAGAGTTGATGGGAAGATGGATGGAGACAAATACAGGACAATCTTAGAAGAAAACCTGTTAGAGTCTGCAAAAGACTTGAGACTGGGGCGGAGGTTCACCTTCCAGCAGGACAACGACCCTAAACATACAGCCAGAGCTACAATGGAATGGTTTAGATCAAAGCATATTTATGTGTTAGAATGGCCCAGTCACAGTCCAGACCTAAATCCAATTGAGAATCTGTGGCAAGACCTGAAAATTGCTGTTCACAGACGCTCTCCATCCAATCTGACAGAGCTTGAGATATTTTGCAAAGAAGAATGGGCAGAAATGTCCCTCTCTAGATGTGCAAAGCTGGTAGAGACATCCCCAAAAAGACTTGCAGCTGTAATTGCAGAGAAAGGGGGTTCTACAAAGTATTGACTCCGGGGGGCGCCATACAAATGTACCCCACACACTTTTCATATATTTATTTGTACAAAATGTTGAAAACCATTTATCATTTTCCTTCCACTTCACAATTATGTGCCACTTTGTGTTGGTCTATCACATAAAATCCCAATAAAATACATTTACGTTTTTGGCTGTAACATGACAAAATGTGGAAAATGTATAAATACTTTTGACAAAATGTGGAAAATGTCAAAGGGGTATGAATACTTTTTCAAGGTACTATAAAAGGAAGGGATAGTGATTTTTTTAGCTAGCTCAGTCTTTACCCTTGAGCCCAACTGAACTTGAAGTTTAAATTCGATAAACACATTTCAGGAGCATCAAAACAAAAGCCTGCAAAGTTTTACATTTGTTTTTTTTAATGAAAGCAGCCACAGCCCAATTAGAAAAGCCTGTCCCCTGCCAGCATGCTGCAGAGAAAGACTCTTGCTCCTTTCGTGAAAGCAGTGGTCTCTCTGCCATGGCTTCTGCTGAGTTAGAGCTTGAGATCTCTATTCGGCAAATATCCTGCCCAATGCTAATTGAAAAGGTCTAACTATGACTCAGTAAATGGGGGGGGGGGGGGTCGGACCTCAACAGAGAGACCACTGCTTCCACATAAAGAGCAAAGGTTATTTTTTGCAGCATGCTGGCAGAGGTTGTGATTTCTGACCGAGACTGTGGCTGCCTTTTTGAAGAAAACAAAGTGTAATATTAAAAGCCCTTTTGTTCTGATGCATCTAGAAAGGTTTTAGCAGATTTAAAGCAGTTCTAAAGGCTCAAGGTTGCTTATCTTCATGCATTCCATGCACAAAGGTAAAAAAAAAACCTTCTGTGGGCCGCAGCCCCCCTAATATTTACCTGATCCCCATTGCAATCCAGCGATATGCAGGAGAGCCTCAGGACTTTTTCCCCTTTGCCTTTAATCTGGATTGGTGATTCTTATTGATACAGAAAGCAGCGCTGAGATAATGATGTCAGCATCGTCCTCTACATCAGTATTCTGTGAATGAAGGCCCGGCACTTTCAAAATGTCCTCAGATTAGCCCTCACATCCTAAATATAGAACCATTTATCCAACTGTCCATCCAGAGCCTTTGGTTTATAGACCGGATACATCCTAAATATAGAACTATTTATCCAACTGTCCATCCAGAGCCTCTGGTTTATAGACCAGATATATCCTAAATATAGAACCATTTATCCAACTGTCCATTCAGATCCTCTGGTTTATAGACCGGATACATCCTAAATATAGAGCCATTCATCCAATTGTTCATCCAGAGCCTCTGGTTTATAGACTGTTACATCCTAAATATAGAGCCATTTATCCAACTGTCCATCCAGAGCCTCTGGTTTATAGACTGGAAACATCCTAAATATAGAACTATTTATCCAACTGTCGATCCAGAGCATCTGGTTATAGACTGTTACATCCTCAATATAGAACCATTTATCCAACTGTCCATCCAGAGCCTCTGGTTTAAAGACCAGATACATCCTAAATATAAAGCCATTTATCCAACTGTCCATCCAGAGCCTCTGGTTTAAAGACCAGATACATCCTAAATATAAAGCCATTTATCCAACTGTCCATCCAGAGCCTCTGGTGTATAGACCGAATACATCCTAAATATAGATCCATGTATCCAACTGTCCATCCAGAGCCTCTGGTTTATAGACCAGATACATACTAAATATAGAACCATTTATCCAACTGTCCATCCAGAGCCTATGGTTTATAGACCAGTACGTCCTAACTATAGAGCCATTTATCCAACTGTCCATCCAGAGCCTATGGTTTATAGACCAGTACGTCCTAACTATAGAGCCATTTATCCAACTGTCCATCCAGAGCCTCTGGTTTATAGACCGGATACATCCTAAATATAGAGCCATTCTCCAATTGTCCATCCAGAGCCTCTGATTTATAGACCAGATATATCCTAAATATAGAACCATTCATCCAATTGTCCATCCAGAGCCTCTGATTTATTGACCAGATACATACTAAATGGTTTATAGACCAGTAGGTCCTAACTATAGAGCCATTTATCCAACTGTCCATCCAGAGCCTCTGGTTTATAGACCGGATACATACTAAATATAGAACCATTTATCCAACTGTCCATCCAGAGCCTCTGGTTTTTAGACTGGATACATCCAACTGTCCATCCAGAGCCTCTGGTTTATAGACAAGATACATCCTAAATTAAGAGTGGAAAGGTAGGAAAATCCACCTCCTCCTGACCTCTTCGTCTCCCGCCCTCTGCCATAATGCTGGAGCCAAAACCTCTGGTATAATGGGGGGGGGGGACTTCTGACTATACAAGGGCAACATTAATGTGATGGGGACCTCTGATATGATGGAGGGGGCCTCAGTTGTAAAGAGGAGGGACCTCTGATGTGATGGGGTACCTCTGCTGTGAGGGGTGGCTCTGATATGATAGGAGGGTCTTCTGATGTAATTGGGGGGGTGTGGGATCACATATGTGACGGGGGACCCTCTGATGTGATGGAGGGACCTTTGAGGTGATGAGGGGTCCTCTGACGTAACAGGTGTACCCTCTGATGTGATGGAGGGACCTTTGAGTTGATGAGGGGTCCTCTGACATAACAGGTGTACCCTCTGATGTGATGGAGGGACCTTTGAGGTGATGAGGGGTCCTCTGACATAACGGGCATACCCTCTGATGCGATGGAGGTCACTAATGTGATGGGGGAACCTCTGATGTTATGATGACCTGTGATGTGAAGGAGGTACTCTGATGTGATGGGGGGACCTCTTATGTTATGGTGACCTGTGATGTGAAGGAGGTACTCTGATGTGATGGGGGAACCTCTGATGTATTGATGACCTGTGATGTGAAGGAGGTACTCTGATGTGATGGGGGGACCTCTGATGTTATGATGACCTGTGATGTGAAGGAGGTACTCTGATGTGATGGGGGGACCTCTTATGTTATGGTGACCTGTGATGTGAAGGAGGTACTCTGATGTGATGGGGGGACCTCTGATGTTATGATGACCTGTGATGTGAAGGAGGTACTCTGAGGTGATGGGGGACCTCTGATGTAAAGGGAGGATTCTGATTTGATACGAGGCTGATGTGAAGTAAATTCATGGAGACGGTTGTGTGCACTGTCCCAGGCTCAGGTTTCCCTTTGATAATACCATTTACATTTTTGGCTTGGTGCCTCCAGAGTTTTGGACATGTTTAAAGGTTGAGGAACGCTGCCTTATGCATTCTTCTGCTCTCTCCTATTTTTGGATTGTCGCCCTAGGACAGGAAGTGAAATGATAGAAATAAAAGCCTGATAAAAAAAAAAAACCTAATGCAGCCGCCACATCCCACAGCTCAGCTACAATCTAGCGATTTTTTTTTTTTTTTTATTAAGTTTGGATACATTGTAATATTTTTTTTTTCAGCTCCTTGATTATCATAATAATTAAAGTATAAAAATAATAATCCTTTTCACATCAGTTGTGTTCAGCATTTTGGAGGCGACGTGAGTGAATAACTGAACGTGATCCGACTCAATGCTTAGGAAGAAAAAAAAAAAAAGATATTTTAGCATTTTGAGTGACTGCTTCTAAAACAATAACAATTAAGATCTGAAGGGCAGGATCAGCTGTCACGGCATCGAATTGCAATGAAAATGGTGAGGAAGCATCCCGTAATCTGTTGTGACAGCTCAGAAACAATGGCGTCCTGTCAGCGTTACACTCACTAAATGCGGAATATTATAATTTCATCTTAAAGTCGTTTTTTGAGGAATAAATGCAGCCGAGGCGCATTACTAAGATGACCGCAGGCAGCCAGGTTTGTCATTAACAACGCCCAAACATCGAAGGGTGTGTAGGTAGCCATGCTTTTCAGACGTGTCCCACCAACTGCTCATGTTTTATGTAGAAACGGGGTCAGAGCTCATCCTAAAAATTACATTATTAAGATCTAAACCCTAACTGAATGATAAATTAGCCACTGAAGACCAGACCGTTCCTGGTACTTTTGTTCACAAGTTTAAATTAGTATTTTTGCTAGAAAATAATTTTTGCTAGAAAATAATTTTCGATAAAAATAATTTTTGATAAAAAAATTATTTTTGCTAGAAAATTAATTTTTATAAAAATTATTTTTGCTAGAAAATCATTTTTGCTAGAAAATTACTTTATATTTATATATATATATATATATATATGTTTAGCTGAGACCCTAGAGAATAAAATGGCGATCGTTGCAATATTTTATGTCACACAGCATTTGCACAGCGGTCTTTCAAACACAATTTTTTTTTTTTTAAATAAACTTTTATATATATATATATATATATATATATATATATATATATATATAAAAAAACACATCATAGTTACCCCAATTTTTTTGAACAATGAAAAAGATGATGTTACGACGAGTAAATAGATAACCAACATGTCATGCTTTAAAATTGTGCACACTTGTGGAATGGCGACAAACTATAGTACTTAAAAATCGCCATAGGCGACGCTTTTAAAAAAAAGGTTACCTGTTTAGAGTTATAGAGGAGGTCTAGCGCTAGATATATTGCTCTCGCCCAGCAGGCCAGTCAAGTTCCTCCACCCCAAACTCACTCATCCATGTCTTTATGGACCTTGCTTTGTGCACTGGTGCGCAGTCATGTTGGAACAGGAAGGGGCCATCCCCAAACTGTTCCCACAAAGTTGGGAACCTAAAATTTTCCAAAATGTCTTGGTATGCTGACGTCTTAAGAGTTCCCTTCACTGGAACTAAGGGGCCAAACCCAACCCCTGAAAAACAACCCCCCACACCATAATTCCCCCCCCCCCCCCACCAAATGATTTGGACCAGTGCACAAAGCAAGGCCCATAAAGACATGGATGAGTGAGTTTGGGGTGGAGGAACTCGACTGGCCTGCACAGAGTCCTGACCTCAACCCGATAGAAGACCTTTGGGATGAATTAGAGTGGAGACTGAGAGCCAGGCCTTCTCGCCCAACATCAGTGCCTGACCTCACAAATGCTCTTCTGGAAGAATGGTCAAACATTCCCATAGACACACTCCTAAACCTTGTGGACGGCCTTCCCAGAAGAGTTGAAGCTGTTATAGCTGCAAAGGGTGGGCCAACTCAATATTGAACCCTACGGACTAAGACTGGGCTGCCATTAAAGTTCATGAGTGTGTAAAGGCAGGAGACCCAATACTTTTGGTAATATAGTGCGTATATATATATATATATATATATATATATATATATATATATATATATATATATATATATATACACACATATATAAAAGATATTCGTGTTTGGTAGAGTTTGATTATAGTGAGGATTATCAACACTTTTCCCAGAGAGTCTGCATCTTCGGAAGACACGAGTAATATTAAAAAAAATGAATTAAAGGATAAGTTCACCTTTTATAAAAATAAATAAAAATAAATATTATAAATGCACATTATTTTGCAGGTAAAAAATATGCATTTATTTTTTTACACTGCAGCTTGGAAAGCATTGCATGTGCCATCAGCAGATTTCAGGTGTAATGCCAAGCTGCTGCGGACTTTCTCCCCAGCTTTCAGCTTATACCACCTGTATAGACAGTTACTGAACTGCTGGAAGAATCAATGGACTAGGATAGAGCTCACTAGCGCCCTCATAGTTCATTGAGAATTACCGCGGCAGCTGATGGTACTGTGTGACTCAGAGGTGTAACTAGAAGCTTCAGCGCATCGGTGAAAGAAACCATGAAGGGCGCCCCCTGACTGCCTGGGCCCTTTCAATCGGTCCTGGGGCCCTTCCTTCTGATCCCGGGGGGCCCCTTTATTGTCCTGCAGTGGGGCCCTTTCACATGTTCTGCAACTGCCCCTTTCCTACGGTCTTGGGGCTTCCTCACGGTGGCGGAATGCCAGGGCCCGGTCGCAACTGGGACCATTGTGACCCTGGTAGTTCAGCCACTGGTGTGAATGAATGATGGGGCCATGTGGGCAGAGTGCCCAACAGCCAGGCTGTTTGAAAATGGTGACGGCAGGTGGGGAGAGAAGGGAGTGCGGGCCGGGGCTGAACTGTAACAAGTTACAAAAGGTGAACTTCTCCTTTAAATATGTAGGAAAAATCTCAGGATTTCATTATAGAAATAACATAAATAATGAATTGTAATGCCGCGTACACACGATCAGATATTCCGACAACAAAACCCTGGATTTTTTTCCGACGGATGTTGGCTCAAACTTGTCTTGCATGCACACGGTCACAAAAATCTTGTCGGAAATTCCGAACGTCAAGAACGCGGTGACGTACAAGACCTATGACGATCCGAGAACAATGAAGTTCAACAGCCAGTGTGGCTCCTTCTACTTGATTCCGAGCATGCGTGGAATTTTGTGCGTCGGAATTGTGTACACGCGCTCGGAATTTACGACAACGGATTTTGTTGTCGGAAAATTTGAGATCCAGCTCTCGAATTTTTGTTGTCGGAAGTTCTTGAAAACACCGCTGCACAAATACCGTGTGATATAAAATATTGCAACAATCGCCATTTTATTCTCTAGATTCTCTGCTAAAAAAATATATATAATGTTTGGGAACTCTAAGTAATTTTCTAGCAAAAAATACGGATTTTAACTTGTAAACACCACATTTCAAACATAGGCTTAGTCATGAAAGGGTTAAAGACGGCCCTGAGTAGGGGAACCACCGGAGATAGACAAGAGGCATACCCAACCATCAGGGATGCCATTTTTACAACTCAGTCTAAAAAAATGAGTATATGATCATTGCATCTCCGGACTCCTCCATGGATTGCATTAAAACACATTTCCTTGAGAAGTATAATTACTAAGTAGCTTTAGTCCTCCAATATAAGAAATATGGCCGTTCCCACCAAAACTCCACTCATATTTCCTATAGTGAGCCAGATAGAAAGAATAATATCCAGACTGCAATCAGATGTCCAAGACATTATTATCTATCAATGTAACCAATAAAGGAGATACAAGGAGTAATTTTAGGCCATTTTAAGTATCTGCAACAATGTTGCCAGTATACATTCCATGGTGTGTAAAGAAGGACATGCAGCCACTCAGGACAGTACTAGACATGCGCGTTTCGTTTCATTCCGAATTAACATTCAGACGAATTTTTCGTAGATTAGGATACATTCGAATACCCGAATTACAATATAAACAAATTTTACCGAATGCTCCGAATTAAGAAACAAAATTTATCCGAATTTCGGAAATTCGGACTGAAATTCAAATTCAGATCAAATTTTACATTGAACTCCAGTCGAATTCTAACTGTATACATATTGCTGAAATCAAAGACGGTGTGTGTTATTAGAGTACTATTTTGAAATAATGCTGTTTTTGTTAAGTCAACGGTAATTTAAAGAGTCATTGTAATTATTTGATGAAGATTTTTCTTTTGTTCGTTCACTTTGCCACACTGGAATCGAAAAACAAAACAAAAAAATCGAAAGTTTTAGATTCGACCGATTCAAAATTTATCGATTGTGAATTGAAAAAAGAACAAAACAGTAGATTTGAAAGATAATTTAAAAAAATCCAAGTACAAATTGAACGAATCAACCAAATTTAGCAAAGCTAAATACCTAGACTAACTAATCGAAACAATTTTTTTTGTCATGCTCATGTCTAGACTGTACACATGATGCAGCCATGATGCTTTGCCTTATGGCAAAAATTAAAGCGCATGTCATACTCGGTGGGCAGTACCGCTGCCGAATCCAACCAACTCAACCAAGTAAATGGGCCTGCGCTGCAACCGGGCCTGCAACCGCGTGCGGTTTGCCGTGTAGCACTCAGGGTTTTCAGGGCTAAAATACGCGGCGAGGAGGTGACATCATCCTCACCAATCCATCTAAAAATATTTGTGGCGACATTTTTCTATCATACGTTAGATTTTCTTCATTTTTTTTTTTTTGTACCCCCAAAAATCAAGAAAGGTTTCTAAAGCTACACACATCACATCATTGGTGTGAAGGAGAGATTTCGATCTCATACCTGCGTTGGAATTCAGTTCTTCGTTCTCCGACTCGGTTCCATTCTGACTGCCGTTTCCATGAAGACTGTTCATCGCCATCAGCTTCATCTTCTGCAGCTTCATCGCTTCTGCCATGGCAGCTGCCGTGAGACCTGAAACAGCAAAAACGTCCCTTATTATACAAGCCGAGGACTGCCAAACCAACTGCCATTCTATGCACCCCCCCCCCCAGTACTTAGGGACTTTAAGGGCAACTCAAATATAGAAATAAAAGGTAAAATATTAAGTTTTACTCATATACATAGATAAAAATTAGGTGCATACATCACCATGGAACAACATTTTCAATACATCTTAAAATAGGACTATTGGCAGAGCTAGATGTGGTATAGATGTCCTCTTTGCACTATGCCCGACGCGTTTCAGGAACCATGAAGAATCCTTTCTTCAGGGTCATTCCATAGAAAAGATCATAAGATGCAAAACTCAAACAGACAGCCCGTACCAAGCTTGTCATGAATAAAATCGTGCTAGAAATTCTGTATACGCCAGAGTCGCAGTGGTTCCTCTCAAAGGTGTCCCCTTCCTGGTGACATTGAGACCCCAGATGCTCCTCACAAAGATCCCAAAAAATTGGTGACCCCAAACTCGTAGCCAGTATTAGGAGTAGATGTCAGAAATGTGTGTAGAAGCTCCAGATTGCTGAAAAAATTGCCAGTGGTCAGCAGAGGAGAATGCATGGTTTCTCGTCGGTGGAGGAGATCACGGCCAAAGTCCACAGTGAGCAGCAGTCGACTTTGGCCGTGATCTCCATCTCCTCCACTGGTGGGGGGAAAGGACATTAGAGTTTTTGGGACAAAGTCATGCTGCTGGTGGTGGAAGGGAGCCAGTTGTGCGACTTTCACCTAACACACATTCCATTAAACGCAGGAATGTAGTACAGCTCGGGTGGGAAGGAAGAGGTATTCCACCTATCAGGAGGGAGGTTATGGATAACATTCTAGCCATGGAATTTAAGGCGGAGGATATTTATGCTCTTATCAGTCCGGCTGGTTCCTTTGAATATGATTTGTCATTTGTGTGTCTAGAATCGCTGGATCTGTTTTGGGAGCGGTATGAGCGTGTATATAGGGGCCAGCCGGACTGGAAGGGGCTTGTCCCCAAAGTTGTCTCACGTCAGCCCTTGATTAAGAATGTGACTATCCTGACAAGGAATGAGTCTATACCCCCCGAGGATATATGGGTCAGGTTGAGGAGGTTTGGTGAAACGTTGTGTCCACTAAAAAAGATTGTGGATGATAGAGGAATCTGGACGGGAGGGTGGTCAGTGCCAATGAGGTTGAGTGTGTGTGGGAATGTGGTCCAGCATTTGGCCTCCTCTGCCTTTATTGGTAGAGCTAGGATTACTGTCTTCTGCCCTGGTCAACCTAAGCTGTGCCATAAATGTGGAGTCAAGGGACATTTCTCCTCTAAATGTCCAGAACAGGAGTGCTCTTTGTGCCAGGAACTGGGGCATCTGGCAAGGGATTGTAACTTCATTAAATAACCTATGTGATAAGGTTGGTCACCCTTATACCCGGTGCCCTGAGGCTTTGCACGATAAGCCAGAGCTGGTGGAGGAATTCTTCCGTCTGGATGGAGAAGAGTCTGGGTTGGCGGAGGTTGTACCAGGGGATTCTAGTGTCTTTGTCCCGTCAGAATCTAGGTCTGTGAGGCCAGCTGTGGTGTCAGTGTCCCCCCAGTCTGTGGTCTCCCAGTCAGTGTCAGAAAGTGTGGTTGTCAAATCTGTGTCTGCACCTATTGTTTCTCCTAGTGTAGTGAAGGCAGTGGAGGGTGCTGGACCGGAATGTATGGTGGTGCCAACCCCTCCTCCTCAGCGTGGCAGAAGTACGGCTGGAGGTCGGCAGACACCAAGGGGTTGAGTGAGGGATGGATTGGATGATGGTGGGGGGGAGGTTGGAAGGGAATGAGGGTGGCTGGTGCAGAATGCAAGGTGAATGATGTGGAAGTCGGGATGAATGATGTGGGGGGAGGGGTTAATGGGGGGGTTTGGAATCGCATCCTTATGTTGATTAAATCTCAAAAGGTTTCTTAGCCTGGATCGTGTTTAAGTTGAGGTTCGGGGTTTGTAGTTTCTTTTTTGTTGTCATTAAAATATGTTTCTTTCAGGAAACGGTTTTCTTTACTTGCTGATATAAACACGCTTGTTTTTGTTTAGTTGTTTATTTTTGTGTAAATATGTTTTTATTATTAAGCTGTATGTTTGTATGATTTTTAAAATAAAAAAAATTTACACTCTAATGCCTTCCCCCTTCCCCCAGAATTGTTGTTCGCTCTTTGATATAAAGCCACGTTTGCCTCTCTCGGATTGGAGTTGATTTGTAAAATCCGCTCCGGAGAAAACAAAAGTGACAGCAGAGAGGAACAATAAGCGATGGAACAATGCTACAATAGATCTAATTGATTGTACCATGCCGTCTTGCGCTATTACTGTGAAAGCTTCGCTGTCAAAACTGTAAACAGCTAAATTAACAGACGGAGAATGGAGCTCTGCAATTAATCTAATGAAATGGTGACTCGCTGAACTGACGCATTTTGATATTAGAACAAAACACTTAATTACATTTACAGTCAACACATTGCAACTAATAACAGTCTGAATTAAAATAATTGAAACGGAGCCCATCCGGAAACATTGATTCAATGCGCGCAGCGAGGAGAAGGGGCCCCGGTATTAGATAGGGCCGGAGTTAGGGGTCACTTGTGATTGGCTAAACAAAAAAGTGATGAGACATCTGTGGAGGACGGCGAGCATAAGTGGGTCTCTGAAAATACAATTATGTGTTTATTTAATGATATCATTTCATGATTTGTGTTTATCTAATAGAAAATAAAATCACCAATGTGCTAAGGACTGAGGAATTTCTATAATGAGGATGACTGCATCTAATAATGTGTACTATGACCACATGCATTAAACAGTGTTGAAGCAAATTATACAGAGAATTAAAGAGTCCCCAGAAAACAAAAATGTCACACATTGCAGCTTTCCAGTCCTTCAGAGGTGATGGCTGCATTAGTTTTCTCTTCAGCATTGTCACCCTATGCTGCTGGCTCATGATTTGGACTACAGGATACCCTTCCCCCCTCCTCATCTCCATATCATAGGGGGAATGTGTTCTGCAGTCCATAGAGAAGGGCAGGGTATTAACACTGCTTCAGATAATACAGTAGGGAGCAGAGGAAGATTTGTGCTCCGTGGTTTTTGTGGGATCAGCAGTATATTTTTTCTGCTTTTTCTTGTGACAGTGCTGGATACTGCTTGCGCTATAATGGTGCTGAAGAATGCTTGTTCTACGATACTGCTTCTCCTGAAACAGTTCTGGAGATTGCTAGTCATATGTTAGTGCTGGAAGCTCGTCCCACGACGATGCTGAAGGCTCCCTCCATGACGGTGCTAGATAATGCTCCTCCCACAATGGTGCTGGGTAGTGCTCCTCCCACAATGGTGCTGGGTAGTGCTCCTCCCACATTGGTGCTGGGTAGTGCTCCTCCCACGACAGTGCTGGATAGTGCTCCTCCCACGACGGTGCTGGATAGTGCTCCCCCCACGACGGTGCTGGATAGTGCTCCTCCCACGACGGTGCTGGATAGTGCTCCTCCCACAACGAAGCTGGGTAGTGCTCCTCCCACAACGGAGCTGGGTAGTGCTCCTACCACGACGGTGCTGGATAGTGCTCCTCCCACGACGGTGCTGGATAGTGCTCCTCCCACGACGGTGCTGGGTAGTGCTCATCCCACAATGGTGCTGGATAGTGCTCCTCCCACGACAGTGCTGGGTAGTGCTCGTCCCACAATGGTGCTGGATAGTGCTCCTCCCACGACAGTGCTGGGTAGTGCTCCTCCCACGACAGTGCTGGGTAGTGCTCTTCCCACGACAGTGCTGGGTAGTGCTCGTCCCACGATGGTGCTGGGTAGTGCTCCTCCCACGATGGTGCTGGGTAGTGCTCTTCCCACGACAGTGCTGGGTAGTGCTCGTCCCACGATGGTGCTGGGTAGTGCTCCTCCCACGATGGTGCTGGGTAGTGCTCTTCCCACGACAGTGCTGGGTAGTGCTCTTCCCACGACAGTGCTGGGTAGTGCTCGTCCCACGATGGTGCTGGGTAGTGCTCCTCCCACGATGGTGCTGGGTAGTGCTCTTCCCACGACAGTGCTGGGTAGTGCTTGTCCCACGATGGTGCTGGGTAGTGCTCCTCCCACGATGGTGCTGGGTAGTGCTCGTCCCACGATGGTGCTGGGTAGTGCTCCTCCGACAGTGCTGGGTAGTGCTCATCCCACGACAGTACTGGATAGTGCTCGTCCCACAACATGGTGGTGCTGAATAGCGCTCATCCCACAATGGTGCTGGGTAGTGCTCCTCCAACAACGATGCTGGGTAGTGCTCCTCCCACGATGATGCTGGGTAGTGCTCGACCCACAACGATGCTGGGTAGTGCTCGACCCACGACAGTGCTGGATAGTGTTTGTCCTGTAACATTGCTGAATACTTCTTGTTCTGTAAAGCTTTGCCAGCTGCTTGTCCCATTGGAAGTACAGACTGCCATCCTCGCCCATGTTAAGCCATAGGTATACTTACCAACAGTATGGTCGTGAATCCCAGTACACTGTCAACTCCACCCACAGTATGCATTTTGTCCACCTACTTTAAAGGTGGATTCGTCCAGGTCTCTCCCATTTTATGGGTTGGTCCTGCACAGATCCAGCCTCTAAATATGCAGGGATCACTCATCATATCTACTTTACTGGCTGGTCCTTCCAGACCAGGGCCTCAAAATATACATGGGCTGCCCACTCATGGCTCCAATTCCTGCAATTAATTCCCTTTTTAAGGCTGATGGTGTGACCCTGGTACATGGCCCTGGATACAGCATTGTCAGGACAGATGGGCCTGTGACGATCTCCGGACACCCTTGACTGGGTATCTCCACCAAGAAGCTGCTTCCCAAGCTCTGCAACGCGAGACCAGTGAATCTGGCTATAGTTACCCAAATAATTAGGCAACACCAGTTTTGGAATAAACCAGAAAAAGAACCGTTTATTTGAACAAGAATACAGAATATATACACCACAGGAGGACATCCCCCCTCCTGATCATATTACCCTAACAATACAAACTGTATACAGGAATATAATTACAACAACCGACATATACTATAAACATTACATTAATTAGCCACCTGGATGACTCAGATGTCTCATTGCAGGTCAGACTTGTCGGCTCCAAGCACAGAAGGTACAATACACATTAACATAAGTATAAACACAGAACACCTTCAGACAATAGCAGGAGACCCCCGTAGCAGACTGTCCGGCTCGTACATTGAACAGAGGCCAATGTGACCAGCTCTTTCAATTAACATGTATAGTTCAGAATCAAACAAACCAGGAATAGTCTTTATATATTTCCTGGGAGATACTGTGGATAAATATTACTGTTCCATTTGAAGTAATCCAAACCACATTCTCAGTGTCACCCTGTGCCCCTAATAGACACAGGGTGATTTAAACATAAGAGGGCCATGGGGAGCTGAAACAAGGGTTTCCCGACCTCTCCAAGGGGAGCTGGGTTCCACGGGCCCCCCCAACCAAAGTGACTCCCGTCACAAGGCCAATTTGCAGGAATCCTGGCGTGCATGCCATGGCCCCCGAAAAAGCAAGATAGCCAAAAGCTTCATGCTGAAATAAACTTCAGAAAGGTCTTCCCAGGCCAATTCCCTAACAAACATATTTTTCATTCCAACCACAAAAAAAAAAAAAAAAAACTCCATTCTTCTTTTCTTTAGCTTTGTCCAATTTTTAAACAAGCCTATTTACTCACAAAATGATGAAAGCACTTAGAAGCACAATGTCGTAATTATCTATGTATTTTTTTTTTTTTTGCAGATTGCCCCTTTTTACAGAAAAAAATGCAAGGTTAAGATCAAAAGGAAACTTTAATAGATGTTCGACTGGGGTCACAGTCCTCAGAACTGGAATGCTGGAGATGAAAGACGAACGATGGATTCAGCTTTTGATCTCGGCCAAATCCATTTGGCATTGTTTAGGTTTTGTATTTAATACTTCGCTTCTACGTGATATCATGACTAACATGAATTGGCTCCGTGGTTTTCTTTTTATTCACTTCAGCTCTGTAATCTGTACACAGACCTGTGATTCCCAGGTTTCCAGTGTTTAGACAGAGGCTTGGTTATGGCAGGTAGCCGGATAAATTCCACGCATGCACCAAACTTTTTCTGATAATGTGATGTCATTTGCCGGATGTTTTTTGTAATAATAGCCGCCCGAATTTAAAATGCGTACTTCAGTTTTGGGTGGTTCCTGGCAATTTAAAACACATTCTCATAATGTTCCAGTGCTGAGATTCCCAGCCAACAGTTCCACTCAACTGTGGCCACCAAAAGCCAAGTCTTCACCTTCCCCAAGTGGATTCTCCATAATGTAGAACAAGGGTCTCCAAACTTTTCAAACAAAGAGCCAGTTCACTGTCCTTCAGGCTTTGGGGGGGGCAGAATGTGGCCAATGATGGTAGAAAATGTCTTGGGCCCAGCATCAGGCAGAATAAATATGGCCTCAGAGTTGGTGGTCAGTAGGAGGAGGAGTAATGCCCCATCCCTGGTATCAGCAAGAGGAATAGTGCCCCATCCCTGGTATCAGCGAGAGGAATAGTGCCACATCCCTGGTATCAGTGGGAGGAAGAGTGCCCCATCATTGGTATCCATAAGAAATAGTGCCCAATCCTTGGTATCAGTGGGGGGAATATTGCCCCATCCCTGGTATCAGTGGAAGGAATAGTGCCCCATCATTGGTATCAGTGAAAGGAATAGTGCCCCGCGATTGGTATTAGTGGGAGGAATAGTGCTCCATCCTTGGTATCAGTGGGAGGAAGAGTGCCCCATCATTAGTATCCATGAGAAATAGTGCCCAATCCTTGGTATCAGTGGGGGGAATATTGCCCCATCCCTGGTATCAGTGGAAGGAATAGTGCCCCATCATTGGTATCAGTGAAAGGAATAGTGCCCCGCCATTGGTATTAGTGGGAGAAATAGTGCCCCATCATTGGTATCAGTGAGAGGAATAGTGCCCCATCATTGGTATCAGTGGGAGGAATACTGTCCCATCATTGGTATTGGTGAGAGGCATAATGCCCCATCATTGGTATCAGCGGGAGGAATAGTGCCCCATCATTAGTATCAGTTGGAGGAAGAGTACCCCATCATTGCTATCAGTGAGAGAAATGGTGCCCCATCACTGGTATCAGTGGGAGGAATAGTGCTCCATCATTGGTATCAGTGAGAGAAATAGTGCCCCATCATTGGTATCAGTGGGAGAAATAGTGCCCCATCATTAGTATCCGTGGAAGGAATATTGTCTCCTCATTGGTATCAGTGGGATGAATAGTGCCCCATCATTGGTATTAGTGGGAGGAATAGTGCCCCATCATTGATATTAGTGGGAGGAATAGTGCCCCATCATTGGTATTAGTGGGAGGAATAGTGCCCCATCATTGTTATTAGTGGGAGGAATAGTGCCCCATCATTGGTATCAGTGGTAGGAATAGCGCCCCATCATTGGTATCAGTGGGAGGAATATTGTCTCATCATTGGTATCAGTGGGAGGAATAGTGCCCCATTATTGGTATCAGTGGGAGGAATAGTGCCCAGTAACAAACAAATGGCCCCTGCCCCCACCTATAACTGGCCTTCACAGCAAAGAGCACATGGAAGGGCAAACGCATGAAAGACAAAAACAGAACATTCCATAGCTGAACTCACCAACCAGTCTGCCAACTGACCAAATTAACCTCTCCAACAGTCTGCGTTAAAAACAGGGGTTTAGTTCGCACGCTTATGCTAATGCATGCATAAGCTGCAAGGCCTCTTCACGGCACCCTGTGTATTGCTTGTAGTCCTAACGCTACTGAATTTATAAGCGTCTCCGCAATGGAAGCACATGCATTAAATGGATAGATGAGGGGTAGGTGGGCCTGGAGGCAGCCCAATCCCCCTTAAAGGAACAGGAGCACAGTGGACACCCGCAGACTGTTGGACAGGTTAATTTGGTCAGTTGGCAGACTGGTTGGTGAGTTGAGCTATGGAATGTTCTGTTTTTGTCTTTCAGGAATAGTGCCCAATCATTGGTATCAGTGGGAGGAATAGTGTCCCATCATTGGTATCAGTGTGAGGAATAGTGACCATCATTGGTATCAGTGGGAGGAATAGTGCACCATCATTGGTATCAGTGTGAGGAATAGTGCACCATCATTGGTATCAGTGTGAGGAATAGTGCACCATCATTGGTATCAGTGTGAGGAATAGTGCACCATCATTGGTATCAGTGGGAGGAATACTGCCCCATCATTGGTATCAGTGGAAGGAATAGAGCACCATCATTGGTATTAGTTAGACTACTAGAGTATGACCAGCGATTTCATTAGTACATTTATTTTTCAGGACGCAATAAACCATCTTCAGTGACAACTACATGTCAGATAGAAAAGCAGCTCAGGTTATATGCAAATCTCTAATGCGCTGGGTGGCCTCACTGATAGGGTACACAGAGGACAAGCTGGACTTTTATAGGAAATGCCAACATTTACATAAAATGTCAGCTGCTTGCATCTCAGCAGCTACTGACCACTTTAATATCTGGTGCCAACTGATCGTAACCCCTGCAGATCTAGCCTTCACTCTATTCTTATCTGAAATTACTCAGAAGTTTACCTTATGACAATTTTGGACCTGAAGTAATGATTTCTTAAAGAGCTGTCATGCTGGGGCTGAGGGTTTCAGGAGCCCCCTGGGTTTCTATAGCTCCTATAGTTCTCTGGACTCAGACCCAAGGTATTCTTGAGTCCCCTGTATCCATAGATAGGGTTTTCAAGACCTTGTGTTGAAGGTTTCTGAAGACAAAGCTGAGGGGTTCTGGGGCATTTTTGATCCAGAGATAAGGGTTTCTTGAGTAATCCTGAACTCATAGCTTGGGGTTTTCTACATACATTTAGTGCTGAGGGTTTCTGGAGTTTCCTGGACCCAGGGCTAAGGGTTCCTTGAAACCTTTGGACCCTTAGGGTTTCTAGAGCCCTCTGGAACAAAGGACTTATGAAGCACCATTGACTAAGCTGAGGGATTCTGAACCATTAGGGACCTGCAGCAAAGTGTTCATTGAAACCCCTGGATCCTTAACTTAGGGTTTCTGAACCTAGTGCTGAGGGTTTCTAAAGACTCCTGGAACAAAGGGATTCTACAGCCTCCTAGATTTAGAGGTATGCTGAACCTGAAGCTAAGAGTTTTCAGATG
The DNA here is from genome assembly GCF_042186555.1 of Aquarana catesbeiana. Taxonomy (NCBI): domain Eukaryota; kingdom Metazoa; phylum Chordata; class Amphibia; order Anura; family Ranidae; genus Aquarana; species Aquarana catesbeiana. The sequence goes on from NC_133332.1 coordinate 14,828,919, forward strand.
CTACTGGAGACGAGTGTTTCTAGAGCTGGAGCTAAGGGTCTCTGGAGCTCCCTGAACCCACAGATAAGTTTTTTTTATTTCTTTGAGACACCTGGACCCTTATATATTAGGGTTTCTGGGTTTGTACCCAGTGCTGAGGGTTTCTGGAGAACCCCTAGGTCCACAGCTAAGGGTTTCTTGAGATCCCTGGAGCCTACCTTAGGGTTTCTGGACCCTATGCTGAGTGTTTCTAGAGCTCCCCGCAAGAAAGATTTCTGAGCATCATGGATTTTATATCCACATGAACCCAAAGTTGAGATTTTCTGAATCCAACTGGAGATTACTGCTTCTAAAGTCCACTGACTCAGACAGGAATATCTCTGGAGCCCCTCCCAGACCCAGATATTATGGTTGCTGGAGCCCCCTGGCCTGGAGATGAGGGTTTATGAAGCCCCTTGTACTCAACTACTGAAGCTACTTCAGAGCTGGCTAACAAAGTCCTTGTTTAGGCTTTATAGAATCACAACTAAGTGCAGTTGTGGACCTTGTGTTAAGGGTTTCTAAAATCTCTTGGAACGAAGGGATTATACAGCCCCTTGAATACAGAGATAAGGTATTCTGAACCCTTCTGAACCTGAAACTAAGAGTTTTCATATGCGACAAGTGTTTCTAGAGCTGAGGGTTTCTGGAGCTCCCTTAAACCACAGATAAGGGTTTTTTTTTCTTTGAGACACCTGGACCCTTATATTATTATATTAGGGTTTCTGTATCTAGTGCTGCTGGTTTCTGGAGCTCCTCGGGTTCACGGCTAAGGGTTTCTAGAGATCCCTGGAACCTAGCTTAGGGTTTCTGGACCCGGTGCTGAGTGTTTATAGAGCTCCCTGCAACAAAGGGATTCCGGAGCATCCTGGATTTTAACCCACCTGGACCCAAAGTAGAAATATTCTGCATCCTACTGGAAATTGGTGCACCTGGAATCCACCGGCTCAGAGAGGAGTATCTCTGGAGCACTCCCAGGCCCAGATATTATGGTTGCTGGAGCCCCTTGGCCCAAAGATTAGTGTTTCTGGAGCCCCCTGGAGCTTGAACTCAACTATTGGAGCTACTTCAGAGCTGGCTAACATGGTCCTTGTTTAGGCTTTATGGCCTTACAACTGAGCAGAGGCTGTAAAACAGACATTAACAACCTCCTCCTATGTGAGTTCAATTTAGTAGGTTACAGTAAATGAAGTCATTTCAGCCGCACACACAGAGACATCAGCTGTGGCAGCAATCTGCTCAAACTGTGTAAGAACCAGTTCCGTTATGTTGGCTTTATTGCGGCCTCATTTAGAGCTTTATGTGTTTTCAGTAAATAAATTTCTTATCAGCTCAAATGATAGCTGGTCCCCTTCCCCGACACAAACTGCTGCTTCCTACAGGCGAATAAATGGAAGTGGATCACCTGCCACAGCTGTAAGATCCATTGGTTGTGTTGGAAAACGTAGGGTGATCCCCTGCTCTTCTTCAGCAAAACCTAAGCAACCATTTTCTGACATTCTATAGAGGTGAATGTGTGTTAATATTAACTTTAGGAATATCAAGCAAAATGAGGAGTTGAGAAAAAAATCTGTCTGCAAATATTTTTAGTGACCCAGATTTAGCCCTAAATGTGATTTACCCAGAAAGGCTTGTTTCAGTGGGAGGAATAGTACCTCATTATTGATGTCAGTGGGAGGAATTGTGCTCCATCATTAGTGTGTTTGGGCCCCCATGTTGTCGTCATTGGGAGAACTTGTGGCCTATCAATGGTTTCACTGGGCCCCATTGTTGGTCTCATCGGGAGGAATAATTCCCAATCATTGGTGTCATTTGGCTCCATTGCTGGTGTCATTGGGAGAAATTGTGCCCCATCAGTGGTATTAGTGTGTGGAACAGTGTCCCCTTATTGATGTCAGTGGGAGGAATAGTACCTCATTATTGATGTCAGTGGGAGGAATTGTGCTCCATCATTGGTGTCATTGGGCCCCCATGTTGGCGTCATTGGGAGAACTTGTGGCCTTTCATTGGTTTCACTGGGCCCCAGTGTTGATCTCATCGGGAGGAATAATTCCCAATCATTGGTGTCATTTGGCTCCATTTCTGGTGTCATTGTGTCCCATCATTGGTATTAGTGGGAGGAATAGTGTCCCATCATTGGTATCAGTGGGAGGAATAGTGTCCCATCATTGGTATCAGTGGGAGGAATAGTGTCCCATCATTAGTATTACTGGGAGGAATAGTGTCCCATCATTGGTGTCAGTGGGAGGAATAGTGTCCCATCAGTGGTATTAGTGGGAGGCATAGGCGTGCGCACAGGGTGTGCTGGGTGTGCCCAGGCACACCCTAATCCCCCCATGCGCATTAGTGTTATCGTTCTGTGTAGCAACAGTGTCATGGGAAAGATCTCCCTCTTACCGGCTCTGCCATAAGAGAAGTGTTTATCCTTTTCTCTTTCACTGTGCCATCAGGGAGATCAATGTGCCGGGGTCATATATATGCAGATATATACACATGCATGTGTGTTTGAGCTTAAGGGTGCACACCCTAATGCATTAGGCTGCGCACACCTATGGTGGGAGGAATAGCGCCCCATCATTGGTATCGGTGGGAGGAATAGTGCCCTGTCATTGGTGTCAGTGGGAGGAACAGTGCCCTGTCATTGGTGTCAGTGTACCGCAATGGACAGTTGTCGATGGGCCCGTAAATGTATCTAAAACCAAAACTTTTTTTTTTGTTTAATTTTTAGATTTTCATTAAATGTTTTATTTGTGGTTTTAAACCTTTCCCTATTCTATCCAAGATATAAAAAAAAAAGTTTGGCTTTAGATAGACTTTGAGGTGGGGATTGACAACAAGTCAAACATGACCATCAGCCCATCAGTTGCGGCAATGTGGCACGTAGATCATGTCCTCGCCATGCCAAACCTCCACTGTAAGTCGTCTCCCCCTACCTCCATGCAGAGTGGGGGAGGTGATACAGAGCTACCTTACTGCCATGCTGGTCCTTCTCTTCTCCTCCATGTGACATCTTATACAAGGGCTGAACACGTAGCTATGTCTTGTGAACCACTTCCCTGTGCCACACAGCATAAGGGGGAAGGTAAAAGGAAAGCACTGCTGATGGGGGCATGGTGGTGGTACTGGGGGAAGGGGGTATATTGCTGGCACAGGGGGTATGTAATGGTTGTACTGTGAGAGGGGGAATGTAATTGTGGCACTGGGGGGGGGAATATTGCTGGCACGGGGGGATATAATGGTGGCACCGGGGGGGGGGGGGGAGTATATTGGTGTTATTGGGTAAACATAATGGTGGGACTGAGCAGGCATAAGGGTGGCATTGAAGAAAAAGGGGATGTATTGGCAACACAGGGGATATAACAGTGGTACCACAGGGAGGGGGAAAATATATTGGTGGCAATGGGGGCACATTATGGTAGCACTGGGAGATCATAATTGTGAAACTGGGGTGTATATATTGATAGAACGGGGGAGATATATTGGTGGTACTGTAAGGTGGAGGGGAACATATTGATGACATTGTGGGAACCAAATAGTGACACTGGGAGAACATCATGGTGGCACAGGGGGAGTGGGGGGGTATATTGCTGGGACATCGCAGGGGATATATTGTACAGTACAGTACAGTAGGTACAGTAGGGGAGTAGGGGATATATTGGTGGCACTGGGAGGGCATAATGATGGCACCGGATGAGAAATATTGTTGGCACAGGGGGTATATAATGGTGGTACCGCTGAAGGAGAAAATTATTGGTGGCACTGGGGGAAGGGGGTAAAATGCTGGCACGAGGGGGGAAGGTTGGTGTCACTAGAGGAACATAATGGTGGCACTTGATGGGATATATTTTTTGGCACAGGGGGTATATACAGTAATGGTGGTACTGTTGAAGGGGGAATATATTGGTGACACTGGTGGAAAAGGGTATATTTCTGGCACAGGACGGATATGTTGGTTTCACTAGAGGCACTGGATGGGATATAATGTTGGCACAGGGGGTATATAATGGTGGTACTGTTGAAGGGGGAATATATTAGTGACACTGGGGGGAGGGGTATTTTGCTGGCACAGGGGGGATATACTGGTGTCACTGGAGGAACATAATGGTGGCACTGGGCAGGCATAAGGGTGGCACTGAAGGGAAAGGGGGGGGGGGTATATATTGGTGGCACTGGGAGGCCAAAATGAAGGAATGGGTGGGGGGGGGGATACAATGGTGGTTGTGTTGGAGGGGGAATATATTGGTGCCCTGGGAGAACATAAACGGTGGCACTGTAGGGAAAATATTGCTGGCACATGGCGGATGTAATGGTGGTGCTATGGGGAGTATACAGTATATTGGTGGCACTGGGAGGACATAATGGTGGCACTGGATGGGATATATCGTTGGCACAGGGGGGAACATAATGGTGGTCCTGTTGAAGGGGGAATGTATTAGTGACACGGGGGGAGGGGGTATTTTGCTGGCACAGGGGGGATATGCTGGTGTCACTGGAGGAACATAATGGTGGCAATGGGCAGTCATAAGGGTGGCACTGAAGGTAAAGAGGGAGTAATCCCTGCATAGGGTATATATTGGTGGCACTGTGGGGGGGGGTATAAATTGGTAGCACTGGTTGGCCAAAATGATGGAATGGGTGGGTGGGGGGGGAATATAATGGTGCTTCTGTTTGAGGGGGAATATATTGGTGCCCTGGGAGAACATAACGTTGGCACTGTAGGGAAAATATTGCTGGCACATGGCGGATGTAATGGTGGTGCTATGGGGAGTATACAGTATATTGGTGGCACTGGGAGGATATAATGGTGGCACTGGATGGGATATAATGGTGGCACTGGATGGGATATATTGTTGGCACTGGGGGAACATAATGGTGGCACTGGGAGGACATAACATAACAATGATGGTATTGTGGGGGTAGGTTAAAAGTAGACCACCTCTCTGGGGTTACTTTACCTTATTTTAAGGTGCACCCAAAACCAAAACATTTTCTTTTTCATTTTGGAATGTGTGTGGAAGAATTAGACCCCCCGTCAGGTTCTTATTGCTGTGGCCCCCGCCAGAGAGATACATTGTCTCTATGTGTCCTGGTAAGCATTGTCACGAAAACAGAAACTGATGGGGAATCCAAGTTTTTGATTTGTCACCAGGTCTGCAATGGAGAAAGAATCTCCTAATGGGAACACCTGTTAACTCCACTTTGGGGAGATTACCTTTTACTTCCTTGTTGTGTCTCCAGGACAGGAAGTGAAGGGAAATTTTACCAATAGGACATTGTCAGCAAAAAGCCTTTTTTAAACATTTCCGAATCTATCCAAAAACAAAAATTGGACAGGACCACCCAACACTCCCAGGTGTCCATAGGACCTCCATGATGGGCTCACCAAGAGACATAACAAACCATCCGGTGACTCGCTCTGGCGATCTCCACCGACAACTGAAATGTCAGTATCGGCTGAATGGTTAAGCGTTGCCAGACCGCGCACTGCCGCAAACATCTTTAGCAAAAAGTCAATAAGACTCCATTAGGTCAGACGGCTCCCCTTTAATGGAAAGCCTCATTTGTAATCATGTCTGTTTTCAATAATACGACCCCTTTTTGGCATTTTAATAGATGTTATTGATAGCGGTGACAAAACACCGGCTTGGACGTCCACCGCGCGTGTGTGTGAGATCCGCACGCGCCTGTGCATCAGCATTCATTCGAAAAATTGGCACGGTGCACGCGGTAATCAACGGATTGGGGGTGGGGGAGGGGTGACCTTTCTGGAGAATGCCGTAAATTCATCCAAAAACAATACAAATGAGCTAAACACTCTCATAATTTACCAGGAAAAACACTCCGAACGCCATCAATTTATAACACCAGAGCTAAAAACAACACCTAAAAGGAAATGCAGCTTCATCACAACTGAGGTCCCAACCCCTTCCCTGATGTATGGCGACATATTTCAGCCCGCCAGAATGATGGCAATAAGGAATGTATAGAAAAGGTGGTGGTAACTATTAAGGCCTTGAGGGAGAGCCATAGGCTCATAGGAGTCCAGCAGTGATGGAGTCTTCATATCAATAAATGTAACAAGTTAAACAAGTTAAAAGGTTTTACACCCTTCTTTCCAACAAACAGCCCAGTAACCAACACCATTATGGCCGCCCTACTGGGGGAAGGGGGGGGGGCATTTTTCAGAAGGCATTTTTTGAGCTCTTAAGGCCACCTGGGAGAGCCATAAGCTCATAGGAGTCTTCTAAAAATGTAACCAGTTGTAAGTTTTACTTCCATTTCCAACAGTTAACTACCCGACACCCTTATGGCTCTCAAACGGGGGGGGGGGGGGGGGCAGTTTTTAGAGGGCATTTTGTGTGCTATTAAGGCCATAAGGGATAATCACAGGCTCGTAGGAATCCAGCACTGATGGAGTCTTTATATCTCAAAGGGTATCGGGTCCCTTTTTCCCCAACAAACAGTTCATTACCAGACACCTTGTGGCTCCTTTACCCTAGTGTCACCCTCAGAAGAGCAATCTATGATGGATCACATCGGCTGCGGCACCATGGGCGCTCAAAAAGGGGGCTCTGAAACCCCCCTAACCCCCCCCCCCCTTTATCTATGCCCCTGGTTGAAATTACCACTTGTCCCAATAAGTAGCTCACACAACAGGTTGGCAATGCAGGAGAACTGGGATTCCGGGACAGGATGTTGTCACCCTATAACATGAAGTCCCTAAACAATGACCTTCGTGGCAGGATTGCTAGATTTTATGTGAAATGACAATAACAGTTTAGAGATTATGACTGGGCTCACATCTACTTTACATATGTTTATCTGGACCCTTCAATAATAGATTCCAATTCACACATGACCTTAAGGATCCTGCTAAAATAATAGCTCAGGTATGGGTGGAACCTGGTGGGCCAAGTCATCCGGTTTCTTTTTTTTGGGACTTCAGATTTGTTACATAGTTACATAGTAGGTGAGTTTGAAAAAAGACACATGTCCATCAAGTCCAACCTATGTGTGATTATGTGTTAGTATTACAAACACTCTCTCTTACAACAGAGATCTCCAAGCTTTCCAAACTAAGGGTGTGTTTACTGTCCTTCAAACTTTAGGGGGGGCCAGACTGTGGCCATTGGGAGTAGAAATGGTCCCGACTTCAGTGGGGAAAAAATAATGCCCCATTGTGTATTTTAGTGGGAGTAACTGTGCCTCATCATTGGTCTCATTGGGCCCCATTGTTGGCGTCATTGGGACCCCATGTTGGCGTCATTCGGAGAACTTGTGGCCTATCAATGGTTTCACTGGGCACCATTGTTGGTCTCATTGGGAGGAATAATGCCCAAACATTGGTGTCATTTGGAGAAATTGTGCCCTATCAGTGGTATTATTGGGAGGAATTGTGCCTCATCATTGGTCTCAGTGGGAGAAATAGTGCCCCATCATTGGTGTCAGTGGGAGAAATAGTGCCCCTTCATTGGTGTCAATGGGAGAAATAGTGTCCTTCACTGGTGTCAGTGGGGGGGGGGAATGGTGCCCCTTCATTGGTGTCAGTGGGGGGAATGGTGCCCCTTCATTGGTCTCAGTGGGGGTATTGTACCCCTTTATTGGTGTCAGTGAAAGTAACTGTGCCTCATCATTTGTGTCAGTGGGAGGAATTATGCCCTATCATTGGTGTCATTTGGAGTCGTTGGGAGAACTTGTGGCCCATCATTGGTGTCATTTGGCCCCATTTCTGGTGTCATTGGTACCATCAGTGGTATTAGTGGGAGGACTAGTGTCCCATTATTGGTATCAGTGGGAGAAAAAGTGCCCCTTCATTGGTGTCAGTGGGGCAAATTTTGCCCCATCATTGGTGTCAGTGGGAGGAATGGTACCCCTTCACTTGTGTCAGTGGGAGGAATAGTGCCCCATCATTGATGTCAGTGGGAGGAGTTGTGCCCCACCATTGGTGTGAGTGGGAGGAATATTGCCTCTTCATTTCTTCCAGGGGAGAAATAGTGCCCCTTCATTGGTGTCAGTTAGGAGAAATAGTGCCCCATTAGTGGTATTAGTGGGGGAAATAGTGCTCCTTCATTGGTGTCAGAGGAGGGGGGATACCGTCCCATCATTCTTGTCAGTGGGAGAAATAGTGTCCCATTAGTGGTATTAGTGGGGGGGGATTGTGCCCCTTCATTGGTGTCAGTGGGGGGAATTGTGCCCCTTTATTGGTATCAGTGGGAGTAACTGTGCCTCATCATTCGTGTAAGTGGGAGGAATTGTGCCCTATCATTGTTGTAATTTGGCCCCCCATGTTGGAGTCATTGGGAGAACTGGCCTATCACTGGGCCTCATTTTTGCTCTCATTGGGAAGAATAATGCGCAGTTATTAGTGTCATTGTTACCAACAGTGGTATCAGTGGGAGGAATAGTGTCCCATCATTGGTGTCAATGGGGCAAATTGTGCCCCATCATTGGTGTCAGTGGGAGGAATATTGCCAATTCATTGATGTCAGTGGGAGGAACTGTGCCCCATCATTGATGTCAGTTGGGGGAATTGTGCCGCTTTATTGGTGTCAGTGGGAGGAATATTGCCTCTGCATTGGTGTCAGGGGAAGGAATTGTGCCCCATCATTGGTAAGCAGATTAAAACGTCAGTTTTAATAAAAGACACTACCGAAAACTGCGCCCATTATTACCAGCGGTAGGAGGCGCGGCGCCGGGCCCTGCATGTGAATTGTATTTTGGGACGCACGGTAGAACCGCCTTAGAAAGGGGGTCTAATCGCCGGCTCCGCGCTCATCACACGTCCTGGGCAAGCTGCGTTCTCCGCCGCAGAACTCGGGAGATTCATAAAAGACGAAACGCGCAGAGATTTTCCAGTTTAATCTCCATTATGGAAGGACAGTTCTGCCTCAGCTGCTCCATGGCGAAATTGATGGCGTCCTCATTAAATTATTAATACTTCTGCTCTTCGCCGCGGTCAGGGGCACCCAGGGATTGCGCCATCTGTCACCTCCACCGCAACCCACTTTTCTAAGTAAACAGACTTTGTTTAGTTCTTTGCCGGAGATGCAAGTTTTCCTGAATGACGGGGAAATAGATAGAACAGATATTAGGAGATGTATAATTCACCGTATGCCTTAAAAAAGATTTCTGGATGTAATACAAGACGGAGTTTGTTGGGTAGATTCAGCTGATTGGTTTTAGCTTTTTTTTTTTTTTTTTCTAACATTCATGCTGTCATTGAGTAATCGGCAATGATAAATGGTTTTCAAAATTTGTATTCAGCCCCCTTTACTCTGATACCCCGAACTAAAATCTAGTGGAACCAATTCCCTTCAGAAGTCACCTATTTAGTAAATAGAGTCCACCTGTGTGCAATTTAATCTCAGTATAAATACAGCTGTTCTGTGAAGCCCTCAGAGGTTTGTTAGAGAACCTTAGTGAACAAACAGCATCATGAAGGCCAAGGAACACACCAGACAGGTCAGGGATAAAGTTGTGGAGAAGTATAAAGCAGGGTTAGGTTATAAAAGAAATATCCCAAGCTTTGAACATCTCACGGAGAACTGTTCAATCCACCATCAGAAAATGGAAAGAGTATGGCACAACTGCAAACCTACCAAGACATGGCCGTCCACCTAAACTGACCGGCCGGGCAAAGGAATTTCCTTTCAAATCTGGCGGTTAGTGAATGTAACGAATGCGATTTTATCCGAAGTTATGAATTTTCCGAAATAACAAATGTCGCATCTAAACGAATGGAACAAAACAAATTGATAATAAATGTTAATAAAAAAAGGTTTTTATTATTATTGTTATTTATTATTATTAATTCGTTACGTTCCATGCGTTTAAATACGGCATTCGTTATTTCGGAAAATTCGTAACTTCGGATAAAATCGCATTCGTTACGTTCACTAACCGCCAGATTTGAAAGGAAATTCCAATTACCTAAATGCTAATAGTTATGAATAGTTAAGTTATTATTAGTTAGGTATTATTTGAGATTGTTGAATTTTCTGATTCCTGATTTTCCGAAATTACGGATTTTAGAATTTCTGGATTTTAGAATTTCCGGATTTTAGAATTTTGAATTTTCAAATCTCGAATTTTCGAACATTAGAATTTCCGAATATTCTGAAAAATTAGTCAAACGGGTTTTCATTAATTCGGTGTCGAAATTCGTTAAAAAACTAATTTGGGAACGAAGCTAAGGGCACATGTCTAAGCACCAGGCGGAGCTGGGATATAAGAAGGTGGAATCGCTTACACACCCGTATTCATCTTCGTCACTCCAATACATATAATTTAATAGTTAAGTTATTATTAGTTAGTTATTTCAGTTTTTTGATTCTTTTGAATTTTTGTTTTTTATTTTCGAATTTCCGTTTTTTTCGAATTTCGAACCCCCGATTTTCCGAATTTTCGAATTTCCGAATATTCGAATAAATTCATTAACCACTTGCCTACCGGGCACTTACACCCCCTTCCTGCCCAGGCCATTTTTCAGCTGTCAGCGCTGCCGCATTTTGAATGACAATTGCGCGGTCATGCTACACTGTACATAAACACATTTTTTATCATTTTCTTCACACAAATAGAGCTTTCTTTAGGTGGTATTTCATCACTGCTGGGTTTTTTACTTTTTTACAAAAAAAAAAAAAAAAGACCAAAAATTTTGAAAAAACAATGTTTTTTGCTTTTTTTCTGTCAGTAAATTTTGTAACTAAGTAACTTTTCGCCTTCACTGATGTGCGCTGATGAGACGCCACTAATGGGCACTGATAGGCTGAACTGGTGGGCACTGATGAGGTGGCATTTATGGGCACTGATGTGGCAGCACTTATGGGCACTGATGAGGTGGCACTAATATGCCGCACTTATGGGCACTGCTAGGTGGCACTGATGGGCATTAATTTGCAGCACTGGTGGCCACTGATGGGCACTGCTAGGTGGCACTGATGGGCATTAATTTGCAGCACTGGTGGGCACTGATGGGCAATGATGGGTGGCACTGGTGGGCACTGATAGGCAGCACTGGTGGGCAATGATAAATGGTACGGATAGGCGGTACTGATGGGCACTGATGGTCAATGATGGGTGGCACTGATGGGAGACACTGATGGGCATTGATCGACTGCAGTGATGGGCAGCACTGATAGGCGGCACTGATTGCCAGCACTCACTGGCATCGCTAATGGGCACTGATTGGTGGCACTTGTGGGCACTGATTGCTGGCATTGGTGGGCACTGTATGGTGACATTGTTTTACTATACTGTAATCAGGGCACTGATGATCAGTGCCCTGAATACAATCCCTACATGTCCCCCTGCGTGGAGATGCCGCTGATCGGCTCTCCTCTCCTCACACTCTGTCAATGTGAGGCGAGGAGAGCCGATTACCGGCATCTCCGTGTTTACATGTGACCGGCTGTGATTGGACACAGCTGATCACATGGTTAAAGAGCCGCGGGCGTGTCCTAGTAAAAACGGCGTGGCCGCAATCGCCGCGTGCCCCCTGCGGGCGCGTGAGAGCGGCCGCTCTGGGAGGCCGTCATATGACGTCGTCCCATAACGAGAGCCGCACCGCCCCGCTATCATTTGACGGTGGGCGGGGCAGCAACCAGTTAAACGGGTTTTTGTTCATTCGGATATTTTTCCGAATTAACGAATTTGTCAAAATTTGTTTAAAAAAAAAAACTATTTTGAACGAAACGAATTGCACACGTCTAAGCTTCCTGGCGGAGCTGGGATGTAAGAAGGTGGAAGCGCTTACACACCTGTATTCACCTCCGTCACTCTGCTCCCTCCTCCTATCGGCATGCTTCCTTGCACTGTAGCACAACTGACTGCTTTCTTCTTCTGCTTCTCCCTTTCTCTCCGTCTGAGCTCTGCTGTACAAGGACTGGCTGAGTCAGGGGGATTACACTGCTTTTAATGAGATATTAATAAGGGAGTCGCATTAATTTGCGCCTTTATATATCCACCTGGAGTCCCGCGCTCAGTAAAAGAAGCAGCCAGGCCCCGGGAAGAGTTAAAAGTCCGGAAGCTTCTACAAATGCTTTAACAAGGCGGCCCATTGATTTTTTTTTTTTTTTTTCCAGACTGCGCGGCACTTATTTAGGTATTTAAAAGGCAGCTGATGCTGTAGAGCGGGAGAGGCGGAGGACTCGCCGGGCCGCTAAGATTACAACAATTTGCCCAGACGGATGCGGGCGAGTACAAAAAAAAAAAAAAAAAGGCGATATGTAAATATAGAGCTGTAAACCACTTGTGCTTCCCCCGGGCGTGGAGCGCGCGGCGCGGAGCGGCGGAACATTGAGTCCCCGCCATTGCATTCACTGTGACATCGGCTGCTTAGTTTAATTTCATCCATCACGATAAGTGCATCTTCAGGAAGAGGAAAAAATAATATAAAAGAAAAAAAAAAAAAGAAAAGAAAAAATAAATTAAAAAAAAAAAAAATCGGACAAAACGTCTTCACAAAAGGCGGAAATTCCGATCTCCTCCGAGCGCAGGAGCATTAATGAGAGAAAATGGGCATCATTCCGCCGAGCGAGCGCGGGACGGCGCGGAGAATCCTGGAAGCTCTGCAGGCCGCTGTCTCCTCTCATTTCATTCGGACAATCGAGACGAGTAAAGTGCTGCCACGGCGGCTCTCCCGGACACGTCCGTATCTCCCAGCTGCACCGACTTAAATTTTGTTGTCGTCCCCCCCCCTCGCCCCCCACTCAGCAACCTAACAAAATATTTCCATGCCTGATTTTAGACCCGGTGATGTCATCACTGGTGTCTCTGTGCTTCTCTATGCAAGGCAGGGAGATCATGGCTGGTGGGGGGAGGGGCTTCTTAAAACCATCCCAGCACCCTCAGTACTGATGTAAGCAGTGGGAGGAGTTATGCAAATATCAAAATGAGTTGATGGGCGTCAGTGCTGGAGAAGTGGGCATTGCTAGTCAGAATTCCTCCCAATGATAGAGCAGAATTCCTCCAATGATGGGGCAGAATTCCTCCAATGATGGGGCAGAATTCCTCCAATGATAGAGCAGAATTCCTCCCAATGATGGGGCAGAATTCCTCCCAATGATAGAGCAGAATTCCTCCCAATGATGGGGCAGAATTCCTCCAATGATAGAGCAGAATTCCTCCCAATGATGGGGCAGAATTCCTCCAATGATAGAGCAGAATTCCTCCCAATGATAAAGCAGAATCCCTTCTAATGATAGGGCAGAATTCCTCCAATGATAGAGCAGAATTCCTACCAATGATGGGGCAGAATTCCTACCAATGATGGGGCAGAATTCCTCCAATGATGGGGCAGAATTCCTCCCAATGATAGGGCAGAATTCCTCCAATGATAGAGCAGAATTCCTACCAATGATGGGGCAGAATTCCTACCAATGATGGGGAAGAATTCCTCCAATGATGGGGCAGAATTCCTACCAATGATGGGGAAGAATTCCTCCAATGATGGGGCAGAATTCCTCCAATGATGGGGAAGAATTCCTCCAATGATAGAGCAGAATTCCTACCAATGATGGGGAAGAATTCCTCCAATGATAGAGCAGAATTCCTCCCAATGATAGAGCAGAATTCCTACCAATGATGGGGCAGAATTCCTCCCAATGATAAAGCAGAATCCCTTCTAATGATAGAGCAGAATTCCTCCAATGATGGGGAAGAATTCCTCCAATGATAGAGCAGAATTCCTCCCAATGATAAAGCAGAATCCCTTCTAATGATAGAGCAGAATTCCTCCAATGATGGGGCAGAATTCCTCCCAATGATAAAGCAGAATCCCTTCTAATGATAGAGCAGAATTCCTCCAATGATAAAGCAGAATTCCTCCAATGATGGGGAAGAATTCCTCCCAATGATAAAGCAGAATCCCTTCTAATGATAGAGCAGAATTCCTCCAATGATGGGGCAGAATTCCTCCCAATGATAAAGCAGAATCCCTTCTAATGATAGAGCAGAATTCCTCCAATGATAAAGCAGAATTCCTCCAATGATGGGGAAGAATTCCTCCCAATGATAAAGCAGAATCCCTTCTAATGATAAAGCAGAATTCCTCCAATGATGGGGCAGAATTCCTCCAATGATGGGGCAGAATTCCTCCAATGATGGAGCAGAATTCCTACCAATGATGGGGCAGAATTCCTACCAATGATGGGGAAGAATTCCTCCAATGATGGGGCAGAATTCCTACCAATGATGGGGAAGAATTCCTCCAATGATGGGGCAGAATTCCTCCAATGATGGGGAAGAATTCCTCCAATGATAGAGCAGAATTCCTACCAATGATGGGGAAGAATTCCTCCAATGATGGGGCAGAATTCCTCCCAATGATAAAGCAGAATCCCTTCTAATGATAGAGCAGAATTCCTCCAATGATAGAGCAGAATTCCTACCAATGATGGGGAAGAATTCCTACCAATGATGGGGAAGAATTCCTCCAATGATGGGGCAGAATTCCTACCATTGATGGGGAAGAATTCCTCCAATGATGGGGCAGAATTCCTCCAATGATGGGGAAGAATTCCTCCAATGATAGAGCAGAATTCCTACCAATGATGGGGAAGAATTCCTCCAATGATAGAGCAGAATTCCTCCCAATGATAGAGCAGAATTCCTACCAATGATGGGGCAGAATTCCTCCCAATGATAAAGCAGAATCCCTTCTAATGATAGAGCAGAATTCCTCCAATGATGGGGAAGAATTCCTCCAATGATAGAGCAGAATTCCTCCCAATGATAAAGCAGAATCCCTTCTAATGATAGAGCAGAATTCCTCCAATGATGGGGCAGAATTCCTCCCAATGATAAAGCAGAATCCCTTCTAATGATAGAGCAGAATTCCTCCAATGATGGGGCAGAATTCCTCCCAATGATAAAGCAGAATCCCTTCTAATGATAGAGCAGAATTCCTCCAATGATAAAGCAGAATTCCTCCAATGATGGGGAAGAATTCCTCCCAATGATAAAGCAGAATCCCTTCTAATGATAAAGCAGAATTCCTCCAATGATGGGGCAGAATTCCTCCAATGATGGGGCAGAATTCCTCCAATGATGGGGCAGAATTCCTCCCAATGATAGAGCAGAATTCCTCCAATGATAGAGCAGAATTCCTCCAATGATGGGGCAGAATTCCTCCAATGATGGGGCAGAATTCCTCCAATGATAGAGCAGAATTCCTCCCAATGAACCGGTGATACGAGGCAGGATGGATCCATGTGCCAAATTCTGACCCCACCATCTGAATGTCGGAGCTGAAATCCAGACTCATCAGACCAGGCAACGTTTTTTCCAATCTTCTATCATCCAATTTTGGTGATCCTTTGTGAATTGTAGCCTCAGTTTCCTGTTCTTAGCTGACAGGAGCGGCACCCGGTGTGGTCTTCTGTTATTGTAGCCCATCTGCTTTAAGGTTCAATGTGTTGTGTGTTCAGAGATGATATTCTGCATACTTTGGGTGTAACGAGAGATTATATGAGTTTCTGTTGCCATTCTATCATCTGGAACCAGTCTGCCCATTCTCCTCTGACCTCAACAAGGCCTTTTCCTCCACACAACTGCCGCTCACTGGATATTTACTCTTTTTCCACACCCTTCTCTGTAAAGCTCGAGAGATGGTTGTGGGTGCAAATCCCAGAAATACTCAGACCAGCCCCGTCTGCCACCAACAACCATGCCACGTTCAAAGTCACTTAAATCCCCCTTCGTCCCCCATTTTGATGCTCGGTTTGAATTTCAGCAAGTTGTCTTCACCGCGTCTAGATGTCTAAATGCATTGAGTTGCTGCCATGTGATTGGCTGATTAGCAATTTGTGTTACCGAGCAGTTGTAACTAATAAAGTGGCCAGGGAGTGTACAGTATATATATATTATCCAATGGTTGCCATTGCACACATATCAGAGATAAAAAAAAATTGGCCTGGATGTGCAGCAAAGATGGATACACAAAAAAAAAAAAAAAAATGTCAAAGACTTTATCAATGTCTAGAAGCCCAGTGAAGTCTATTATTAAGAAGTGGAAGGTATCTAGTAGAACACAGACCCTCCATGGATCAGGACGTCGCCCCAAACTGAAGGGGAAAGCCCAGAGGAAACTGGTCAGAGAGGCCACCAAGAGGCCTACAGCACCTCTGAAGACAAAGAGTGGTCATTGTGTGCATGTGACACCAATATCCTAAATATACATATATATATATATATATATATATATATATATATATATATATATATATATATATACATACACACAGATACATAGTTTATATTAGTGGGCTTTTTTTTTTGTTTTTTTAGTTTATATGTTAGATTTTGTAGTTTGTATTTTCTTAAATAGATTATATTATGTGTTAGATTTTTTTTATAGTTTACTTTTTACAAATACATTTTTTCAGTTTTATATTATGTGTTCGATTTTTTTTTGTATATATTGTATGTTCCTTTTCTTCTTTTTTTTTTTTTGGGGGGGGGGGGGGGGCGATGAAAAACGTTAAAGTGCCTACGTTTTTTTTGTTTTTGTTTTTTTTTTTTTACATTTTATGTGATCATATATATGTTTTCATGATAAGTACAGCACACTTAATAATGTGTCAGTGCAACTGCTGCAGCCTTTCACCTTGTAACTTGCTATAAAAATACAATGTTGCGGTCAGATCACTGGGGGGGGGAGAGGAGACTGAGGAAATGCTTCCTCCTGCATGCAGCAGGCTGATGACATCATCTCAGCCTAGGCAAAGTCACTGGGAAAGGGGGACTAAGGAAATGCTTCCTCCTGTCTGCAGCAGGCTGAAGACATGATCTTTGCTTAGGCAAAGTCACTTGGAAATAGGGACTGAGGAAATGCTTTCTCCTGCATGCAGCAGGCTGATGACATCAACTCAGCCTAGGCAAAATCACTAGGAAAGGGAGACTGAGGAAATGCTTTCTCCTGCATGCAGAAGGCTGATGACATCATCTCAGCCTAGGCAAAATCACTAGGAAAAGGAGACTGAGGAAATGCTTTCTCCTGCATGCAGCAGACTGATGACATCATCTCAGCCTAGACAAAATCACTGGGAAAGAAACTGAGGAAATGCTTCCTCCTGCATGCAGCAGACTGATGACATCATCTCAGCCTAGACAAAATCACTGGGAAAGAAACTGAGGAAATGCTTCCTCCTGCATGCAGCAGACTGATGACATCATCTCAGCCTAGGCAAAGTCACAAGGAAAGAGAGACTGAGGAAATGCTTCCTCCTGTCTGCAGCAGGTTGATGACATGATCTTTGCTTAGGCAAAGTCACTTCGAAAGAGAGACTGAGGAAATGCTTCCTCCTGCCCGCAGCAGACTGATGACATCATCTCAGTCTAGGCAAAATCACTGACTAGAGCTCAAGGATGATTATTTAATGAGAAAATGAATAGGAATACTGTATATTGTGATGTGTTAGGAATTTATCCATTCTCCATCGTCTTTACACGATTGTGCCATCTCTGAGCCAGAATCTCAGTCCAGGAAGTAGATGGTGACCCTGGATGATGTCTGAACAAAGATGGCGCAGTCCTCCTGGAGAGGAAATGGTCGGGGGGGGGGGGGGTGCTGTGATCTCTGTGATCAAGAATAATCACCTGGAAAGTTTGGATTCTTTTTCTACAATGACCGGATTACATTCAGGAACACCTTACTAAGAAGTAGTAAAGAAAGATCTCAGAATTTCCTCAGATGCCACAAAGTGCGAGTTTCCCTAAAATTCAGGTAAGATTGGCGCAAGTCCGGAGCGCCGCGGTCCGGGGCTCGGCGTGATCTCACCCTAATGTCCAAACACCACATTACTCAACAAATCATCCGAATCGATACAGATAAACCCATTATGAAGATTCCAGACCTCGTTCCGGGCCAAACCATCCTCCTCAATCACTTCCTCGCCACCGCCAGAGACGAGGCTAACGACTCCTGACCGCCGCCGCCGCCAACCGCACTACCAGATGTCCGCTACACGGGGGCCATGGCACCACACCAAGATCAGGCCCGGAGTTCTCTGCCTAAACTGGGGAACCGGATCCAATAATCTCACTACCAGTTCTCTTCCAGAGATGCACCCAGAAATCTCACCACCAGCAGCCCAATACATCTTATAAATTTATTCTATTTCTCTGTCCAAGACAAGAGTTACAAATAATAATAAAAACAATAATAATAAAAGCAATAATAATAAAAACAATAAAAACAACAACAACAATAATAATAGTAATAACAATAATGATAATAAAAACAATGAAAATAATAATAATAATAATAATAATAATAATTAAAATCACATTACCAACTGTCTACAGAGATCATTTTTTATACTGAATGTGTGCTCACATTATTGTGCCTTAGAGTTCTTTCTTTTATCATAACCCTGTGTAGGTTTTTGGCTTCATATTAATACGGTATTGATCTATACCTATATATTTATTGGCAATGGTCTAATACGCTCATGTTTTTACTATGTACTGGTTTATAAACTTAATAAAACACATTCAACATAATAATAATAAGAAGAAGAATACAGTAATAATAGTAATAATACTACTAATATTAATAATAATAATAATAATAAAACAACAATAATAAAAACAGTAATATTAATAAAAACAATAATAGTAATAACAATAAAAAAATAAAAACAATAATAAAAAAACAATAATAATAATAATAATTAAAATCACATTACCAACTGTCTACAGAGATAATTTTTTATACAGAATGTTTGCTCACATTATTGTGCCTTAGAGTTCTTTCTTTTATCATAACCCTGTGTAGGTTTTTGGCTTCATATTAATACGGTATTGATCTATACTTATATATTTATTGGCAATGGTCTAATACGCTCATGTTTTTACTATGTACTGGTTTATAAACTTAATAAAACAGATTCAACATAATATTAATAATAATAATAATAATAATACAGTAATAATAGTAATAATACTAATAATAATAAATTAAAAACAATAAAACAATAATAATAAAAATAGTAATATTAATAAAAACAATAATAGTAATAACAAGGAAAAAAATAAAAACAATAATAAAAAACAATAATAATAATAATTAAAATCACATTTCCAACTGTCTACAGAGATAATTTTTTATACGGAATGTGTACTCACATTAATGTGCCTTAGAGTTCTTTCTTTTATCGTAAACCTGTGTAGGTTTTTGGGTTCTTATTAATACGGTTTTGATCTATACTTATATATTTATTGGCAATGGTCTAATACGCTCATGTTTTTACTATGTACTGGTTTATAGACTTAATAAAACAGATTCAACATAATATTAATAATAATAATAACATTAATAATAATAATACAGTAATAATAGTAATAATACTAATAATAATAAATTAAAAACAATAAAACAATAATAATAAAAACAGTAATATTAATAAAAACAATAATAGTAATAACAAGGAAAAAAATAAAAACAATAATAAAAAATAATAATAATAATTAAAATCACATTACCAACTGTCTACAGAGATAATTTTTCATACAGAATGTGTTCTCACATTATTGTGCCTTAGAGATCTTTCTTTTATCATAACCCTGTGTAGGTTTTTGGGTTCTTATTAATACGGTATTAGTCTATACTTATACATTTACTGGCAATGGTCTAATACGCTCATGTTTTTACTATGTACTGGTTTAAAATCTTAATAAAACAGATTTAACATAATAATAATAATAATAAAAATAAAATAATAACAATAAAAACAGTAATATTAATAAAAACAATAATAGTAATAACAATAAAAACAATAATAAAAAAACAATAATAATAATAATAATAATTAAAATCACATTACCAACTGTCTACAGAGATAATTTTTTATACAGAATGTTTGCTCACATTATTGTGCCTTAGTGTTCTTTCTTTTATCATAAACCTGTGTAAGTTTTTGGGTTCTTATTAATACGGTATTGATCTATACTTAAACATTTATTGGTAATGGTCTAATACATTCATGTTTTTACTATGTACTGGTTTATAAACTTAATAAAAAAGATTCAACATAATAATAATATTAATAATAAGAATACAGTAATAATAGTAATAATACTACTAATAATAAAAACAAAAATATTAATAATAAAAATAATAATAATAAAACAATAATAATACAAACAGTAATATTAATAAAAACAATAATAGTAATAACAATAAAAAAAATAATAATAAAAAAAAACAATAATAAAAATAAAACAGTAATAATAGTAATAATACTAACAATAATAAAAACAAGAATACTAATAATAATAAAAAATAATAATAAAAATAAAAAACACTAATAATAATAGAAACAACAATAATAATAGTATTAATATTAATAATAACAAAAATAATCCAGTTGCCGACCACCCTATAGCAGATTTACTGCTACAGGGCAGTCGCTCTGTGCAGAATCACGTATACAGTTGTGCTCAAAAGTTTGCATACCCTGGCAGAAATTGTGAAATTTTGGCATTAATATTGAAAATATGACTGATCATGCCAAAAAACTGTCTTTTATTTAAGGCTAGTGATCACATGAAGCCATTTATTATCACATCCTTTTTTTGGATCCTTTTTAAATCATAATGATAACAGAAATCAACCAAATGGCCCTGATAAAAAGTTTACATACCCCGGAATGTTTGGCCATGGTACAGACACAGAAGGTGGCACACACGGGTTAAAATGGCAATTAAAGGTTCATTTCCCACATTTGTGGCTTTTTAAATCACAATTAGTGTCTGTGTATACATAGTCAATGAGTTTGTTATCTCTCACATGGATGCACTAAGCAGGCTGGACACTGAGCCACGAGGAGGTAGAAAAGAACAGTCAAAAGACCTGGGTAACAAGGTAATGAAACTTTACAAAGATGGAAAAGAATATAAAAACATATCCAAAGCCTTGAATATGCCAGTCAGTACTATTCAATCACTTATTAAGAAGTGGAAAATTTGGGGATCTCTTGATACCAAGCCAAGGTCAGGTAGACCAAGAAAAATTTCAGCCACAACTGCCACAGGAATTGTTGGGGATACAAAGAAAACCCCACAGGCGACCTCAAGAGAAGTACAGGCTGCTCTGGAAAAAGATGGTGTGGTTGTTTTTAAGGAGCACAATACGACGATACTTGAACAAAAAAGAGCTGCATGGTCAAGTTGCCAGAAAGAAGCCTTTACTGTACAAGTTCCATAAAAAAGCCCGGTTACAATGTCCCCAACAACACCTTAATATGCCACGTTGGATTTTTTTGTGGCTTTGGCGCAGTAAAGGCTTCCTTCTGGCAGCACAACCATGCAGCTCTTTGTTGTTCAAGTATCGTTGAATTGCGCCTTTTTGGAGAGCAGCCTGTATTTGAGGTCACTTGTGGGGGGTTTTCTTTGTATCCTGAGCGATTCTTCCGCCAGTTGTGGCTGCAATCTTTCTTGGTCTACCTGACCTTGGCTTGGTATCAAAAGAGCCCCAAATTTCCCACTTCTTAATAAGTGATTGAACAGTACTGACTGGCATATTCAAGTTTCATTACCTTGTTACGCAGGTCTTTTGACTGTTCTTTTATACCTCCTCATGGCCCAGCATCTAGCCTGCTTAGTGCATCCATGTGAGAGCTAACAAACTCATTGACTATTTATAAACAGACACTAATTGTGATTTAAAAAGCCACAAATGTGGGAAATTAACCTTCAATTGCCATTTTTACCTGTGTGTGCCACCTTGTGTGTCTGTACCAAGGCCAAACATTCCAGGGAATGTAAACTTTTTATCAGGGCCATTTGGTTGATTTCTGTTATCATTATGATTTAAAAAGGATCCAAAAAACTATGTGATAATAAATGGCTTCATGTGATCCCTATCCTTAAATAAAACACAGTTTTTTTGGCATGATCGGTCATATTTTCAATATTAATGCCAAAATTTCACAATTTCTGCCAGGGTATGCAAACTTTTGAGCACGGCTGTATATATGTGATTCTGCACTTCTGTAGAATCTGCATATGTAAACAAAGTAGAGTGCTGTCCTGATGGATTTGGTTTCCATGCAAAGCCCATCCCCCAGTGAAAGCGCCACATGATAAATACAAAAACACTGGCTAGGCACGCAAGTTATCCCTTTGGTCACCCCTGATGTCAACCCCTTTCCAGCCAATGTCATTAGTACAGTGACAGTGCATATTTTTTTTAGCACTGATCACTGTATTAGTGTCACTGGTTCCCACAAGGTGTCAAAAGTGTCAGTTTGTGTTAGATTGTTTGCCGCAATATCGCAGTCCCATTATAAGTCGCTGATTGCCACCATTACTAGTATATAAAAAAAAATATTCCAGAATCTATCCCATAGTTTGTAGATGCTCTAATTTTTGCACAAACCAATCAATATACGCTTATTGGGATTTTGTTTTCACAATAACAGACAGAATAACAGACTGGCCCACATTTTTGAAGAGATTTGATTTTTTTTTTTATTGGATGTGTTTTATAGCAGAAAGTAATAAACCTAGACCTCTTCCGGAGGTCAAGTGGATAGTATTAAAAATAATAATAATATTAATATTTTTATTATCATTATTATACTGTCCTTATAATATTATTTACGATTTATATGGTGCCAACAGTTTGCACAGTGGCTTACAAAATAAAGGGAGATGGTATAATTACAATACATTATTATAATAAATAATAATAATTTGGGGCAAGTCACCACATAGCCTGGGCTCCCAGTTCAATGGGGCAAGTCTTCCCGCAGGCTCGGTTTACAGTCCTATGGAGCAAGTCACCAAGTAGGCTGGGCTCACAGTCTTATGGGGGCAAGTCACCACACAGGCTGGGCTCACACGCCTATGGGGGCAAGTCATTACACAGGCTGGGCTCACAGTCCTATGGGGCAAGTCATCACACAGGCTGGGCTCACAGTCCTATGGGGGCAAGTCACCATGCAGGCTGGGCTCTCAGGCCTATGGGGAAAGTCACCACATAGGCTGGGCTCACAGTCCTATGGGGGCAAGCCACACTGTAGGCTGGGCTCACAGTCTTATGGGGGCAAGTCACCCCACAGGCTGGGCTCACAGTCCTATCGGGGCATGTCACCCCACAGGATGGGCTCACAGTCCTATGGGGGCATGTCATCACGTAGGCTGGGCTCACAGTCCTATGGGGCAAGTCACCACGTAGGCTGGGCTCACAGTCCTATGGGGGTAAGTCTTCCCACAGGCTCGGTTTACAGTCCTATGGAGCAAGTCACCAAGTAGGCTGGGCTCACGGTCCTATGGGGGTAAGTGACCACACAGGCTGGGCTCACAGGCCTATGGGGGCAAGCCACACCGTAGGCTGGGCTCACAGTCTTATGGGGGCAAGTCACCACACAGGTTGGGCTCACAGTCCTATGGGGGCAAGTCACTACACAGGTTGGGCTTACAGTCCTATTGGGGCAAGTCACCACACAGGTTGGGCTTACAGTCCTATGGGGGCAAGTCACAACACAGGTTGGGCTCACAGTCCTATGGGGGCAAGTCACCACACAGGCTGGGCTCACACGCCTATGGGGGCAAGTCATTACACAGGCTGGGCTCACAGTCCTATGGGGCAAGTCATTACACAGGCTGGGCTCACAGTCCTATGGGGGCAAGTCACCATGCAGGCTGGGCTCTCAGGCCTATGGGGAAAGTCACCACATAGGCTGGGCTCACAGTCCTATGGGGGCAAGCCACACTGTAGGCTGGGCTCACAGTCTTATGGGGGCAAGTCACCCCACAGGCTGGGCTCACAGTCCTATCGGGGCAAGTCACCCCACAGGATGGGCTCACAGTCCTATGGGGGCATGTCATCACGTAGGCTGGGCTCACAGTCCTATGGGGCAAGTCACCACGTAGGCTGGGCTCACAGTCCTATGGGGGCAAGTCACCAAGTAGGCTGGGCTCACAGTCCTATGGGAGCAAGTGACCACACAGGCTGGGCTCACAGTCCTATGGGGGCAAGTCACCACACAGGCTGGGGTCACGGGCCTATGGGGGCAAGTCACCACACAGGCTGGGCTCACAGTCCTATGGGGCAAGTCATCACGTAAGTTGGGCTCACAGCTCTCCAGGAACAAGTAGTACTCATATGTCAAAAAAAGAGTGCTGCTCCGCCCTGGAAGAACACTCTACCCCCTGCCAAGCAAGCTGTCGAGATGTCACTAGACCTGCTACAAGACTGCAATAAAAAGGCAAGTATAAGACTTAAAAAGAAAAACCCAGGGGAGCCTTGGCAGCTGGAGAGGCAAAGGTGGGTCTGAAATGGAGTTCCACTTTAAGCACAGCAGGGAGACTGCGTGTAGGAAAAGGGGACACCTTCTTGGAGATATGGACCTATGATGAACACAATCCTGCAAGGAGACTGGATAAATGTTGGTAAAGGGGACCATTAGCTGGCCTCTCCATAGCCATGATGGGTAGGATCATTAAGTCCCTGTTGCCTTCCAAGCTCTGGATTCCTCCCCATAAACAATTTCTAATGTTTTTGCCCGACAACTGATAAGGAACGCAGCGGAGACTTTAAACAGTTATGCAAATGAATGGCTGCCGAGCACACAGCAATTAAAGCCATTTGCCTTTTAAAATGCTATCCTCATTAGAGTATAAATACCACTCAATTGACTTTGTGTCTTCCCTTTTTTCATGTTATTGACACAAAGGGAAAAAAAAAGAAAGAAAGTTTCATGAGAAAATTGCAGACGCTTTTCTGTGCAGCTTGAAAGGAATTAAAGAGAAGCATTCAGCCTAAATGTTGATTAGTTGGTGGGGAGTTGGGAGGCCGCAGTGGCGCTCCTTTCTTCTGCCAAGCTAAAAAACATTCATTCAAGTCGAAAAATTCATTATCACACCTCCCCATTACATAAAGTGCCATTTCAACATGCCGATCTTTAGCCTGGCCACCGAAAATTATATAATGAGACATCTAAGAGTGGCGGATAAAAGCAGAGAGAGGATTCTGAAGGCAAAATGTTATTCATTAGAACTCTGAATTTTCAGAGAATTATCAGCACATTGTGTGTTGAAGCTTGATACATAAAGCATGCAGATATGGTCAAGAGGATAAATTGTTCAGCCAAACAATAGAAGTGAAGGCTGCAGATCTAAGTGAGCCATGGAGTGATTATCTGATCACTGTCCAAATCTTGCTACCTTCACCTCTATGACATTTCCAAAATCTGCCCCCACTTAACTAATGATACCATCAATTTACTAACTCACTCCCTTGTTCTCGCACGTCTCGACTATTGCAACCCTCTCCTCGTTGGCCAACTTCTACGCAGACTATTGTGCTTTCAGTCTATCGTGAATGCTACTGCCAGACTCATCTGCCTTACAAACCACTCAGTGCCCTCCACTGGCTTCCACTCACCCAACAAATAAAATAAAAAATACCAACAATAACATACAAAGCCATCCACATCTCTTCCCCCAGCAACATCACCAACCTCATCTCAAAGTATCACCCAAACAGTCCTCTCCGATCCTTCCATGTTCTCTTTCTAACTCCCTCATCACCTCCTTCCCATGCTTGCCTCAAAGACTTCTCCACATCTCTTCCCCCAGGCTACACCACCAACCTCGTCTCCAAATATCACCCAAACCATCCTCACCTCTCCTTTAAAGACATCTTCCTAACTCCCTCATCACGTCTTTCCATGCTCGCCTCCAGGACTTCTCCACACCTGTTCCCCAGCTACACCACCAACCTCATCCAAAATATCACCCAAACTGTCCTCTCCGCTGCTTCCAAGACCTCTTTCTTTCCAACTCCCTTGTCATCACCTCCCATGTTCACCTCCAGGACTTCTCCACAACTCTTCCCCCAGCTACATCACCAACCTCATCTCAAAATATCACCCAAATTGTACTCTTCACTCCTCTCAGGACCTCCTGCTCTCTAAGCTCCCTCATCACCTCCTTCCACACTCACCCGGGCTACAACACCAACTCTTCCCCGGGCTACATCACCAACTGTTTCCAGGGCTACATCACCAACTCTTCCCCAGGCTACATCAATCACCAACTCTTCCCCGGGCTACATCACCAATTCTTTCCCGGGCTACAACACCAACTATTCCCTGGGCTACATCACCAACTCTTCCCCGGGCTACATCACCAACTCTTCCCCGGGCTACATCACCAACTCTTCCCCGGGCTACATCACCAACTCTTCCCGGAGCTACATCCCCTACTCTTCCCCGGGCTACAACACCAACACTTCCCCGGGCTACATCACCAATTCTTTCCCGGGCTACAAGACGAACTCTTTCCCGGGCTACATCACCAATTCTTTCCCAGGCTACATCATCAACTCTTCCCCGGGCTACATCACCAATTCTTTCCCGGGCTACAACACCAAGTCTTCCCCGGGCTACATCACCAATTCTTTCCCGTTTTGTGTAGGTTTAGGTTCCGAAAATAGGGGAACACCCTCAGAGTAGGCACCACATCCCAAACAAAAATTGGATTATGAGTAGAGGGAGAGGAGGGATTTTAACGGTGCAAGTTAGTTACATATAGAAAATGATTATGATATCTTATCTCTTTTTCTTAAAAAAACAATTTTATTGTTAACATTAAAAACAAGCACATATACTCATCAAATATGACAATACAATTAAAACAAAGCAAAAGTGGTCAAAAAATAGGGAATGGCAGGTAGGATATACACTACATATTCATAAATAGTGGTCATTGCATACTAGCCCGACATGTTTCGCATTTGTCGCTTTATCAAGGGGTATGCAATTAAGTAGCGCGTCATCCAACACTTTTAGTAATTCCCCAAAAAAGGTTGACCCTAGGTAATCTCATCAAAACCAGCAAAAGCAGACACAGCCAAGCGGAACAGCAGGAGGGCTTAATTTGCAACCACAGGGAGCAGTAAGGAGAAGGCCTATGGTTAATTGAAGCTGCTGTCTGGGAGGTGCAGTTAAACAGCGGAGGTGGTAAAGTAATAATAGCCAGAGAGTAGATGGATGGTGTATACGTTACAACTGGCTAAGATCTTGGCTTACATCCTCCGGCGCTGGCCAAGATCTTAGCCAGTTGTAACGTATACACCATCCATCTACTCTCTGGCTATTATTACTTTACCACCTCCGCTGTTTAACTGCACCTCCCAGACAGCAGCTTCAATTAACCATAGGCCTTCTCCTTACTGCTCCCTGTGGTTGCAAATTAAGCCCTCCTGCTGTTCCGCTTGGCTGTTTCTGCTTTTGCAGGTTTTGATGAGATTACCTAGGGTCAACCTTTTTTGGGGAATTACTAAAAGTGTTGGATGACGCGCTACTTAATTGCATACCCCTTGATAAAGCGACAAATGCGAAACATGTCGGGCTAGTATGCAATGACCACTATTTATGAATATGTAGTGTATATCCTACCTGCCATTCCCTATTTTTTGACCACTTTTGCTTTGTTTTAATTGTATTGTCATATTTGATGAGTATATGTGCTTGTTTTTAATGTTAACAATAAAATTGTTTTTTTAAGAAAAAGAGATAAGATATCATAATCATTTTCTATATGTAACTAACTTGCACCGTTAAAATCCCTCCTCTCCCTCTACTCATAATCCAACTCTTTCCCGGGCTACAACACCAACTCTTTCCCGGGCTACATCACCAACTCTTCCCCGGGCTACATCACCAACTCTTCCCCGGGCTACATCACCAACTCTTCCCCGGGCTACAACACCAACTCTTTCCCGGGCTACATCACCAACTCTTCCCCGGGCTACATCACCAACTCTTCCCCGGGCTACATCACCAACTCTTTCCCGGGCTACATCACCAACTCTTCCCCGGGCTACATCACCAACTCTTTCCCGGGCTACATCACCAACTCTTCCCCGGGCTACATCACCAACTCTCCTCCAAACTGTCCACTCTGCTCCTACCAAGACCTCTTCTTCTCTAGCTCCCTCACCACCTCTTATGCTTGTCTCCAGGACTTCTCGGGGACAGCTCGGAAACACTCGGGAACAGAGTATTTCAGAAGGCTCCGAACCATTTTGAGCGCCCCCGCACCTCTGGCCAAATGCAGTACTGCACCGCCCATTAGCTTGAATTCTGCTCGTTTTGCGAGACAACACTCGCAAACCGAGTCAGAATTTAAAAGAAAATATTGCTCGTTATTCAAAACGCTCGTTAACCGCGTTACTCGTAAACCAAGGTTCCACTGTACCTGAAATAAATAAAAAAATAAATAAAATATGCACTATCACTGTACTAATGACACCGGCAGGGAAGGGGTTAACATCAGGGTTGATCAAAGGGTTAAGTATGTTCCTAGGGAGTGCTTGCTAACTGTGTGGGGGAGGTGCTTGTACTGCGGGAAGGCAGAGATCTGTGTTCCTGCCTAGCAGAAACACAGGATCACTACTACCTTCCCTCCTTACAGAACGGTGATCTGCCTTGCTTACCTCGGCAGACTGCCGTTCTGCTTCTCTCGGGAACGGTCGGTGGACATGGGGTCTTGCTGGACACGCTGTGTCCAATCACAACGGGGAGCGGATTGGCGCGTGTGCACGTGCACAAGACCCGGAAGCGCAGGATCACGCACAGGTGCTTGATTTTGCACAGGAGAGCCACCTTGCTGCCATATATGTACTGTATAAGGTCGGCAAAAGTGGTAAAACTAAATTTTTTCAGCAAAGCAGCCAATATTAGCCCGGTTAATGTGTGAGCCACCCCTACTGGAATTGTAAATACCATAAAATATAAACTGGAATTTTTTTTATTTTTTTTATTTTTTTTATTTTTTTAGCCCTGTTTAGATTATAGAAATAAATAACAAAAGTATCCTACATTCCAAGAAGATACAACTAATTTTTGTAAAACAAAAGCAAAGCAGCCAAGATTAGCCCGGTTAATGTGTGAGCCACCCCTACTGGAATTGTAAATATATCTAATACTATAAAATATAAACTGGAATTTTTGTTTTGTTTTTAGCCCTGTTTAGATTATAGAAATAAATAACAAAAGTATCATACATTCCACGAAGATACAACTAATTTTTGTAAATCAAAAGCAAAGCAGCCAAGATTAGCCCGGTTAATGTGTGAGCCACCACTACTGGAATTGTAAATATTCATTAGCAATATATCTAATACTATAAAATATAAACTGGAATTTTTTTTTATTTATTTATTTATTTTTAGCCCTGTTTAGATTATAGAAATAAATAACAAAAAGTATCCTACGTTCCAAGAAGATACAACTAATTTTTGTAAAACAAAAGCAAAGCAGCCAAGATTAGCCCGGTTAATGTGTGAGCCACCCCTACTGGAATTGTAAATATTCATAAGCAATATATCTAATACTATAAAATATAAACTGGAATTTTCTTTATTTATTTATTTTTAGCCCTGTTTAGATTATAGAAATAAATAACAAAAGTATCCGTCCGACATTCCAAGAAGATACAACTAATTTTTGTAAAACAAAAGCAAAGCAGCCAAGATTAGCCCGGTTAATGTGTGAGCAACCCCTACTGGAATTGTAAATATTCGTTAGCAATATATCTAATACTATAAAATGGAATTTTTAAAATGTATTTATTTATTTTTAGCCCTGTTTAGATTATAGAAATAAATAACAAAAGTATCCTACATGCCAAGAAGATACAGCTAATTTTTGTAAAACAAAAGCAAAGCAGCCAAGATTAGCCCGGTTAATGTGTGAGCCACCCCTACTGGAATTGTAAATATTCGTTAGCAATATATCTAATACTATAAAATGGAATTTTTAAAATGTATTTATTTATTTTTAGCCCTGTTTAGATTATAGAAATAAATAACAAAAGTATCCTACATGCCAAGAAGATACAACTAATTTTTGTAAAACAAAAGCAAAGCAGCCAAGATTAGCCCGGTTAATGTGTGAGCCACCCCTACTGGAATTGTAAATATTCATTAGCAATATATCTAATACTATAAAATATAAACTGGAATTTTTTTTATTTATTTATTTATTTTTAGCCCTGTTTAGATTATAGAAATAAATAACAAAAAGTATCCTACGTTCCAAGAAGATACAACTAATTTTTGTAAAACAAAAGCAAAGCAGCCAAGATTAGCCCGGTTAATGTGTGAGCCACCCCTACTGGAATTGTAAATATTCATTAGCAATATATCTAATACTATAAAATATAAACTGGATTTTTAAAATTTTTTTTTTTTTTAAGCCCCGTTCAGATTATAGAAATAAATAACAAAAGTATCCTACGTTCCAAGAAGATACAACTAATTGTTACAGATTTAATTTCCCACCTATCACACAGTCAGCCCCGAGGAATCACCAGACCCCCAGCTTCATTTAAAGGAATGTATTTGTTACAAAAAATTTTTAATGGAAGATCTGTGGCGGGTTCCTGGTAATGCCCCGACTTGGCGATTGGATTTTTTTTTTTTTTTTACGGCTCGCATGGCCACAGGACAAAACTAATATTAAACAAGCCCAGGAACAGCTTGTGGTTTTATATTACATGGAGGTAAAATTAAGCTGGAATCAGAGTGGATTAGTCTTATCAAATAGGGAATAAGCTGTTAATTAACTCCCCACTGTAGCAATCTTTTTTTGAGACGGCAACTGTTATTAGCCGCAGATTAAACTGTTGAATTAATTTCCCACTTACTTACTATTTCGAGACTTTTTAATTTACCTGGCAGCCGTTTTAATGGGAAATTGTATTAGTGAGCATAAATTGTTTTTTGGGGAAGGGTAAACAGTTTGCGATAATGTTTATTAAGTCGTTTTGTTTGAGTAAAAATATAATTGCGGTTTTAATTAGCGGAGGGTTGTTGGAGTATTAGGTCTGAGATTACATTATGGCTTTTTTTAGGATGGAACAATCAGTCAGGTAATCCCGCCGCTTCCAAAAGGCGATAGAGAAATTCAAAAAGACGCCAGAGTGCGCCGCGGACGCCCCCCCCCCCCCCCCCTCCCCCCTGCTGGCAGGTTTGGAGGGTTTGCAAGAGAGAGTGAGAGAAAAAAGTTATAATTATTAATGAGGGATAAAGTATCAATTAAAAAAAAAAAATTGTGGAAAGCGACAAAGAGAATTGCGAGCTCGCAGGATTGACACGGAAAAGAGGGATGAAGTATCAATTTAAAAAAAAAAAAAAAATTTTTGTGGAAAGCGATATTAAAGAGAATTGCGAGCTCGCAGGATGGACACGGAAAAGAGGGATGAAGTATCAATTTAATTTTTTTTTTGTGGAAAGCGACATTAAAGAGAATTGCGAGCTCGCAGGATGAACACGGAAAAGAGGGATGAAGTATCAATTTTTTAAAAAAACATTTTTTTAGTGGAAAACGACATTAAAGAGAATTGCGAGCTCATAAGATGGACACGGAAAAGAGGGATGAAGTATCAATTTAATTTTTTTTTGTGGAAAGCGACATTAAAGAGAATAGCGAGCTCGCAGGATGGACACGGAAAAGAGGGATGAAGTATCAATTTAAATTTTTTTTTTTTTTTGTGGAAAACAACATTAAAGAGAATAGCGAGCTCGCAGGATGGATGCGGAAAAGAGGGATGAAGTATCAATTTAAAAATTTTTTTTTTTTTGTGGAAAACAACATTAAAGAGAATAGCGAGCTCGCAGGATGGATGCGGAAAAGAGGGATGAAGTATCAATTTAAATTTTTTTTTTGTGTGTAAAGCGACATTAAAGAGAATCGTGAGCTCGCAGGATGGACATAGAAAAGAGGGATAAAGTATCAATTAAAAAAAAAAAAAAAAAAATTGTGGAAAGCGACAAAGAGAATTGCGAGCTCGCAGGATGGACACGGAAAAGAGGGGTGAAGTATCAATTTTTTAAAAAAACATTTTTTTAGTGGAAAACGACATTAAAGAGAATTGCGAGCTCATAAGATGGACACGGAAAAGAGGGATGAAGTATCAATTTAAAAAAAAAATAAAAAATTAGTGGAAAGCGATATTAAAGAGAATTGCGAGCTCGCAGGATGGACACGGAAAAGAGGAATGAAGTATCAATTTAAAAAAAAAATAATAATTTTAGTGGAAAGTGTCAAAAAAGAGAATTGCAAGCTCGCAGGATGGACACGGCAAAGATCTGTCCTGAGTAACAGGCTGAAAGCAAAGTCTTTTGGTTTTCTGGTTTTAAAACGTAAGAGAGTCGAGCAGCGATGCCAGTCAACCTGCCTGATTAAATACAGGACATTTTCCAGCTCTTAAGCAAGAAGTTGTGTATATAATCCGGCCCCGGGCGCTTTTATTTATTTATTTATTTATTTTTCCTGCAAGAGAATAATATAATCAGAGAACATCTGAGAGAGTAAAAATCCTCTGCTGTGACAAATTGCGATGGAACGTTCTTTGGCTACTGTTTTTTTTTTTTTTTTTTTTTTTCTGTAGAAGAAACATCTGGATCTAGATGTGCGCAATTGGGGATCCGAAACGCATTCATTTATATATACCGTATATTTATTTATATATATATATATTTAAATAATACACACGCACATATAATGTGTGCATATATGTTTGTGTCTACATATTTATATATATATATACACACACGCACAAAAAACACATACATTGAATAAATATATATTTATTTTATATATATATCTATCTATATATATCTATATATAGATAGATATATATATGTGTGTTTTTATAATGTGTATATAGATAGATAGATAGATAGATAGATAGATAGATAGATAGATAGATAGATAGATAGATAGATAGATAGATAGATATAGATATATATATATATATATATATACACACACACACATAAAACACATACATTGAATAAATATATATATATGTGTGTGTTTTTATAATGTATATATATATTTATTCATATATTATTTTTAAAGCATGAACGTTTCAATTATTTAAAAATTGTATAAAATAATAATAATTAATATTTTTAAGTCGGGCAGAGAGCACTGAGAACCAGAACAGGGAGGGAGTAAAAATGTCCCATTAGGGGCACCTGTTCTGCTGATAAGAGGGGATACCCCCCCCCCCCCCCCCTCATTTGGAGTGATTCTCTCTCACTCCCTGTTGTGTTTTTGGGATAGGAAATGAAGGAAAATCTCCCCAATGAGACACAAATCAAACCTTACATTGGGTTTAACTATTTCCCTAAAAGCGTTTGTTACCCCAACACTTCATATTCCTGATATGTGGATGCTGTACCATGTACTTGTATGAGAACGTATCCTGTTCTCTTTGTATTGCTTCCTTTGTGTGAAATCCCCAGTGTTCATGCCAGTCCCTCTACTTTTCTATTACAAAACTGACCACACTACGTAGAAGAGCACAGCATGGTCAGTTCTTTAGCAATGCTAGGAACTTCATGTGCTCTCCTCCAATGATCAGTCCTGACACCCCCCCCCCTTCCCCCCCACTGCACAGCCATTCACTGGGAAGCCCAGTGTGCTGCTGTTTCCCCTCCCCTCAGCTCTTATGCAGCCAAGAAAAGAGGTAATGTGATCACTTATAAAAAAAGAGAAAAAAAGTATTTATAATGTTTTAAAAAAATCTATACAAAAATGTTTTGCCTTTCATTTCTATTTTAAACCGAATGGGTTGTTTTACAAGGTGATCGTTTACAATCACTTTAACTTCTCACTAACTTCACGAGTCTGCATAGATACAATTCCTGAGCATTTTGTTCATTTCTCAGAAAAGCTCCACCTTTTATTGTTAATCAGCTAACCATGAGCTCCATTCCGGTGACGTTGCCTAGTCTGAGATGATGTCATCAGTCTGCTGCAGGCAGGAGGAAGCATTTCCTCAGTCTCCCCCTCCCCCAGTGATCAGACTGTACATTGTAACTTTGTAGAAGGAGGAGGAGTCATTTCCTCAGTCCCCCCTCCCCCAGTGATCAGACTGTACATTGTAACTTTGTAGAAGGAGGAGGAGTCATTTCCTCAGTCCCCCCTCCCCCAGTGATCAGACTGTACATTGTAACTTTGTAGAAGGAGGAGGAGTCATTTCCTCAGTCCCCCCTCCCCCAGTGATCAGACTGTACATTGTAACTTTGTAGAAGGAGGAGGAGTCATTTCCTCAGTCCCCCCTCCCCCAGTGATCAGACTGTACATTGTAACTTTGTAGAAGGGGAGGAAGCATTTCCTCAGTCTCCTCTCCCCCAGCGATCAGACTGTACATTGTAACTTTGTAGAAGGAGGAGGAAGCATTTCCTCAGTCTCCCCTCCCCCAGTGATTAGACTGTACATTGTAACTTTGTAGAAGGAGGAGTGATTTCCTCAGTCTCCCCTCCCCCAGTGATTAGACTGTACATTGTAACTTTGTAGAAGGAGGAGGAGTCATTTCCTCAGTCTCCCCTCCCCCAGTGATCAGACTGTACATTGTAACTTTGTAGAAGGAGGAGGAGTCATTTCCTCTGTCTCCCCTCCCCCAGTGATCAGACTATACATTGTAACTTTGTAGCATGTCACAAAGTGAGAGTGTGCAGCAGAGGCTGATCTGTGTCAGACATTTGTGAACACAGCCAAGAACTGATTGCGTCATCTCTTAGCCAAAATCTCAGTGCAGGAAGTAGATGGTGACTCTGCGTGATGTCTGACCAAAGATGGCGCCGTCCTTCTGGAGAGAAAAGCAGATGAAGGTAGGAAGTAGATGGACGGCTTGCTAACGATGGCTCCTGGTTTATGGGGGATAACCAAGCTACATCATTTTACAAATTGGTGAATTCACAATCCCCTCCCCCCCCGGACTAAATATGGGATAAAATAAATTTTCCTGGTTAGGAGCGGGGGGCCCATTTAAAGTGGATTTTTTTTTTTTTTTATCTATAAAAATGATTTTGTTCTTCATTAACATCAAAATCAGTAAAACGGGGAAAAGCCAGATTACCGTTTCGCCTCTTTGGGGAAAAATTGACAGTTTTAAATTACAAAAACAAATCATAAAATAAAACATTCAATTTCAGTGTTTCCAATTAATTCCTCTTTCCAATTTATGATTTTATTATTCAAGCAAAAAAAAAAAATGAAAATAACAGAAGAACAGATACTATCCGAAGACACATTCCAGTGACAATGGGCTCCCGTTTTTACGACTGTTTTAATACAAAACTAATTTTAAAAATAATAGATCTAAAATACTAAAAAAAGGAGAAAAAAAATGACTGGTTTTCTAAATTACATTTTTATGGTTCTCTTTCCCAACTGTAATTTTTCTTCTTAAAGTGAAAGCAATAAAAAAATACGTTTATACCGAAATATGATCCAAAAAAAATAATGCTAACATGGAACATAAAGTTTTTTTATTTTATACTAAAATGAAATTTCTAAATTATACGGGATGGGGCAAATAATATATATATTTTTTTAAGTAATAAACTTTCATTTTTTTTTTTTTTTTACTGTGAATACAGCACATCCCTGCCAAAAGTCAGCCGGAACTCGAACTCTTTTCATGTGACAACACTGAAGAAATGACACTTGTCTACAATGTAAAGTAGTGAGTGTACAGCTTGTATAACAGTGTAAATTTGATGTCCCCTCAAAATAACTCAACACACAGCCATTAATGTCTAAACCACTGGCAACAAAAGTGAGTACACCCCTAAGTGAAAATGTCCAAATTGGGCCCAATTAGTAATTTTCCCTCCCCGATGTCATGTGACTCGTTAGTGTTACAAGGTCTCAGGTGTGAATGGGGAGCAGGTGTGTTAAATTTGGTGTTATCGCTCTCACTCTCTCATACTGGTCACTGGAAGTTCAACATGGAACCTCATGGCAAAGAACTCTCTGAGGATCTGAAGAAAAGAATTGTTGCTCTACATAAAGATGGCCTAGGCTATAAGAAGATTGCCAAGACCCTGAAGCTGAGCTGCAGCATGGTGGCCAAGACCATACAGCGGTTTAACAGGACAGGTTCCACTCAGAACAGATCTCGCCATGGTCCACCAAAGAAGTTGAGGTCACGTGCTCAGCGTCATATCCAGAGATTGTCTTTGGGAAATAGACGTATGAGTGCTGCCAGCATTGCTGCAGAGGTTGAAGGGGTGGGGGGTCAGCCTGTCAGTGCTCAGACCATACGCCGCACACTGCATCAAATTGGTCTGCATGGCTGTCATCCCAGAAGGAAGCCTCTTCTAAAGATGATGCACAAGAAAGCCTGCAGTTTGCTGAAGACAAGCAGACTAAGGACATGGATTACTGGAACCATGTCCTGTGGTCTGATGAGACCAAGATAAACTTATTTGGTTCAGATGGTGTGAAGCTTGTGTGGGGGGCAACCAGGTGAGGAGGACAAAGACAAGTGTGTCTTGCCTACAGTCGAGCATGGTGGTGGGAGTGTCATGGTCTGGGGCTGCATGAATGCTGCCGGCACTGGGGAGCTACAGTTCATTGAGGGAACCATGAATGCCAACATGTACTGTGACCTACTGAAGAGCATGATCCCCTCCCTTCAGAGACTGGGCCGCAGGGCAGTATTCCAACATGATAACCACCCCAAACACACCTCCAAGATGACCACTGCCTTGCTAAAGAAGCTGAGGGTAAAGGTGATGGACTGGCCAAGCATGTCTCCAGACCTAAACCCTATTGATCATCTGTGGGACATCCTCAAACAGAAGGTGGAGGAGCGCAAGGTCTCTAACATCCACCAGATCTGTGATGTCTTCATGGAGGAGGGGAAGAAGACTCCAGTGACAACCTGTGAAGGTCTGGTGAACTCCATGCCCAAGAGGGTTGAGGCAGTGCTGGAAAATAATGGTGTCCACACAAAATATTGACACTTTGGGCCCAATGTGGACATTTTCACTTAGGGGTGTACTCACTTTTGTTGCCAGCGGTTTAGACATTAATGGCTGTGTGTTGAGTTATTTTGAGGGGACAGCAAATTTACACTGTTATACAAGCTGTACACTCACTACTTTACATTGTAGACAAGTGTCATTTCTTCAGTGTTGTCACATGAAAAGATAGAAGAAAATATTTACAAACATGTGAGGGGTGTACTCACTTTTGTGAGATACTGTATATAAACGTAAAAAAAAAACAATAATAATAGTGTGTGACTGTGGGGGGGATATTAGAGTGTAAGCTCCTCTCGTACAGAGACTGATGTGACTGGCTCAGTGTTCTCTGTACAGCACAGCGGTATATGTCAGAGCTATATAAATGTGTAATAATAGTGTGTGACTGCGGGGACATTAGAGTGCTAGCTCCTCTGGTGCATACACACACAGCTGACACATACCGGATTGGTGATGTATACAATGCCGGCACGGTTGGCGGCACACATGTGGCTCGGCATATCATAGACATACACTCATCTGTTATTGTATCCATTTCAAGAGTTCCGTTACACACTCCACATGATAAAACAGTTCCCTCCTGATCCGCTATTGCTGACTCGGCTTTGATGACTCGGAGGATCTGACTCTACAGGTGTAACGAAGATATAAACCACATGTGAGCGCGCCGCGTCTGTGCTGAATGCGAAATGCAAATCAATCCCGGGATCCTCGGGGCAAAGTGAGACATCTGAGACGCAGAGCGGAAATGTTTTTCTAAGCACATCATGGCATAGCTAGAGCTGCGAGCTTCACATTCCTCAACAGAACCTTTCCGAATCCATTAACTGGCACAGATTAGAGAAGAGCGGCACGCGGAGTGAGAGGAAGGACCAGGTTCACTTCCATTAGAAAAAGGAGACACCAGTCACCAACGACTTAAAGTGAACCTGTCATTTTACACTTTAACGTGTCCCGCCTACGAGCAGACACAGCTACATCTTTCTGGTTTAACTTTGTCACTAAGGGTTTGACTTTCCCTGCCTTGGATGTCCAAGCCCCTTCTCCCTGGAGTTAAGCCCTGGCCAAGCTGTCTGTTAACACACCCTTAATGGCCACCAAATCCAGTCGGTCTATCGGGGGCCTGGGCCTGAACCTGCAACCTCTGCTGTGACTGGCAGTATCACTTCTTGCTGAGCCACCTGAGATGCTGGACAGCTCCCTGCCTGATTGCTTAGACAACCTTGCATTATATCTGGTTTCTCATGAACCTTGAACTCCTTGCTCCTCCTATGAACTTCCTATGTAAGCCATGCCTTTGAACGTTCTGTTTGCCAGATTATTGTGCTCTCTCCAGCCAATACCATGCTCTTGTTAGTTTTGCTTCCATCCGTATCTTCGCTACTGCTTGTTACGAACCTTTGGCTTGTTCCTCGACTACACTTGACTATGCTTGATTCTAACCTGCAACCACTTTTTACTGACCTTTGGCTTGTTTACAGATTATGTGTCTGCTTGATCCCTACCTGCAACTGCTTGTTACTGATATTTGCCTTGTTTACTGACTACACTTTTGCTTGATCCCTACCTGCTATATCTGCTTCTGGACCCCGGCTTGCTCACCTGCTGGTGGGGCGATTCTGAGGACCATAACCAGGTACTACAACGCTGCAAAACCAACTCCACCATCAGGAGCTCTGGTGAACATCGATTCGTAATTAGACCCCGCACCTTGGGTAAGCCTGCGTCTTCTGCCAGGGTGACCTGCTTGTTTACTTATCCAGCTGGTCAGTTGGAGCCTCTCTACTGCTATAGTTACTAGGGGTGCTGAAATTAATCGTTGCATCGATGCATCGCGATTCGGGTGTCCCCGATGCGGCATCGATGCATAAAACCCCGAAAATCGATGTTTGGTGACGTCATTAGTAGCCCCGCCCCTCCCGGGAAAGCGCTCAAGAAAATTTTTAAACCGTCTTTATTTTAATAAATATATTACAAAGGATGGTGTGCCCCCGCTGTATGTGCTTTTTTAAAAAACAATGTCACTTCATACCGAACTTCGCCGGTATACGATCATGTGACTCCCGGCCCGCCCCGCCCCTCTCCGCTCTTTTCTTCGCTCTCCGCTTCCGTCTCCTGAGTCCTGACGTCAGCGGGGATTTCTCAGTCCCGCCCGCCTCTCTTCTGATACGATAACTATAGTCAGCGGGCGGGACTGAGAATTCCCCGCTGACGTCAGGACTCAGGAGACACGTGAGCGGAGAGCAGAGAGGGAAGAGGAGAGCGGAGAGGGGCGGGACGGCCGGGAGTCACATGATCGTATACCGGCAAAATTTGGTATGAAGTGACATCGTTTTTTAAAAGCACATACAGCGGGGGCACACCATCCTTTGTAATATATTTATTAAAAGAAAGTAATTGGGAGGGGGGGGTCAGTGATGGCTGCGTTTGGCGGGCACAGGTGGCTGCGTTTTGGCACAGGTGGCTGAGTTTGGCGGGCACAAGTGGCTGCGTTTTGGCACAGGTGGCTGAGTTTGGCGGGCACAAGTGGCTGCGTTTGGGCACAAGTGGCTGCGTTTGGGCACAGGTGGCTGTGTTTGGGCA
This sequence comes from Aquarana catesbeiana, assembly GCF_042186555.1. Lineage (NCBI taxonomy): Eukaryota > Metazoa > Chordata > Amphibia > Anura > Ranidae > Aquarana > Aquarana catesbeiana. The sequence goes on from NC_133332.1 coordinate 14,868,325, forward strand.
CAGGTGGCTGCGTTTGGGCACAGGTGGCTGCGTTTTGGCACAGGTGGCTGAGTTTGGCGGGCACAAGTGGCTGCGTTTGGGCACAAGTGGCTGCGTTTGGGCACAGTGGCTGCGTTTGGGCACAAGTGGCTGCGTTTGGGCACAGGTGGCTGCGTTTGGGCACAGTGGCTGCGTTTGGGCACAGTGGCTGCGTTTGGGCACAAGTGGCTGCGTTTGGGCACAGGTGGCTGCGTTTGGGCACAGGTGGCTGCGTTTGATGGGCACAAGTGGCTGCGTTTGGGCACAGGTGGCTGCGTTTGATGGGCACAAGTGGCTGCGTTTGACGGGCACAAGTGGCTGCGTTTGACGGGGGAGGTTCAGTATTTTTCAGTTTGTTTGCGCCCCCCAAAAAAATTTTGAGCACCAGCTGCCACTGGTCAGCACAGAGACAGTACAGGGAACTTCACAGGGCTGTTTGTCATCTGTGGTTTCTATCCCTTTTGACCTCCCAGCAGCAGTGTGTGTGAATCTCTGTACCTTGTAGTGCACCGGATTAGTGCACTTTTTAGGGAGTGAGGTTATTTTTAATTCAAAGCGGAGTTCCAGTCAATTTTTTGTTTATTAGAAGTCAGCAGCTACAAAAAAAGTGCATGTTCTGACTTTTAATAAAAAGACACTCACCTGTCCCACAATCCAGCGACGTGGCCACCCAAACCCTCCCTTCTCTCCTCCGCCTGTCCACAGCGCTGGCAATACTACTGTGGGCATCCGGCTGTGACAGCTTGCAGCTTCACAGCCGGGTGCGCATGTCTCACTGCGCTGTCCTGCATAGCCGGGCAATCTTTTGGGAACTGTGATGTGTCCCAGAAGATTGCAGGGTGGAAGGGCCACCTAGGCGGCCCAAGCGGAAGTGGGAGCTCGTCGGTAATCGTGATGCATCGCGGAATCGAATCGAATCGAATCGTTGACCAGATAATCGTAATCGAATCGAATCGTGAGACCAGTGAAGATGCGCAGCCCTAATAGTTACTGGTGTCCAAGCCTGTCCATGATATGGCAGTTCTTAGAGTCGTCAAGTGGACAGTCTTTATCAATCCCTAACATAGGTCTACTATTGCATCTCATCGTGATTCTAAGAACATCAACTACTTAACCACTTCCCGACCGCCGCACGACTATATAAGTCCTAAGTTTGAAGGGGTATATCGTTGTTATGGCAGCAGCTAGCTGCCATAACCCCGGTATCCCCGTTTTCGTGCGGCGGCCGGCTTTCAGATAAAAGTGGTCCCTGCGGCGGATTCGCCGCGAGATCACTTTTATCGGTGGCGGGAGAGGGCCCCCCCCCTCCCGCCGCGATCCGGTGCCCTCCGCCGCTTACCGGAGCCGTCGGTAGCGGCGGAGGCGATCGCGTCCTCTGCCGTTGTGTGTCAGGAGATGAGTGAGGCCAAGATGGCGCTCACTCGTCTCCAAGATACTGCTGGGCGGAAGCGACGTCAAAACGTCACTTCCGTCCACGCCTCTTAAAGGCATATTTTTTCAAATGTCATTTTTTTTTCATTTTATTGCATTTTAGTGTAAATATGAGATCTGAGGTCTTTTTATTGAAGAGGTCCTGCCATGCTTTTTTCTATTACAAGGGATGTTTACATTCCTTGTAATAGGAATAAAAGTTCTAAGTAATTTTCTAGCAGAAAAACCTGTTTTAAACATGTAAACACCTAAAATCCAAAACGAGGCTGGTCCTTAAGTGGTTAAATCCTGAGGAAGGGGGAGGCCTCGAAACGCATTGGTGGGATTTGATGTTCTTAACCATAAAATGTTTCAAAAATACCTCTAAGTGATATGAACGTTTGTACTAGGCACTCCTCAATACCCACTTCATAGTTTATTGGCCGCCAAGGCATTTTCATTGGACAGGAGGATGTTGGATGGGCCTTAAACTGGCTGTATATTTACTATTTTGGAAACATTTGATCATGATGCATTGTTGTGTAGGGATCCTGTCTTAAGCTGGAGGGTCCCTAGTCAAAGTTTAGTGTTTGCAGCAAGGCTGTAGCCAACCTAAGCTTTGTTCATATTATCTGGTATCATTTGTGTTTCTTCTAAGGTACTGGGATGTAACCCACAACCAGGGTACTTCTTCTAAGACCTACAAAATGGCTTGCTTCTTGGGAAAGTTCTTCAGTAGATAAAGTGTGAAGATACCAAGTATTGGATTACGAATATTTATTCTTCCTTGGTCAACCACTGAGGGGTCTAGGCCAAAAATGCAGACTGAAGAAGGCGATAAATATTTGGAGAGCTTCCAGAAGGCTACTGGCTTACCAAGCTCCTTCTGGTGAGGATGTGAGTTTAGCTAGGTCCAGTCTTGCCAGAGGAGAACATGAGTGTGGAAAGGTCCTGGACTCCCAAGTCCCTTTGCTTTAGAAGGAAGCCAGAGTCAAGGCTCAAAGAACCTGAACTGGCCCGTGTTAGGGCCTGGAGAGTCAGGAAGGTGGTTACTCAAAGGGAGCACCTTCAGAGGAGGCCGTCATGTGGAAGAATGTCCGCAAGGGCTTACGGGAATCTGCTACAGGACAGATATTGCATGGAGACATCTCTTGGCTCTTTAGCGTACCTGTAATTGCTATACATGGCCAAGGAACCTGAACTGGCCTATGTTAGGGCCTGGACAGTCAGGAAGGTGGTTACTCAAAAGGAGCACCTTCAGAGGAGGCCATTATGTGGAAGAATGTCCACAAGGGCTTACGGGAATTTGCTACAGGACAGACATTGCATGGAGACATCTCTTGGCTCTTTAGAGTACCTGCAATTGCTTTACATGGCCAAGGAACCTAAACTGGCCTATGTTAGGGCCTGGAGAGTCAGGAAGGTGGTTATTCTAAAGGAGCACCTTTCGAGGAGGTTGTTATGTGAAAAAATGTCCATGAGGGCTTACAGAAAGCTTCTCTCGAATGGACATTACATAGAGACATAAATCTTTTGGCTCTTTAGAGTACCTGTGATTGCTTTACATGGCCAAGGAACCTTAACTGGCCTGTGTTAGCGCCTGGGGAGTCAGGAAGGTGGTTACTCAAGGGGAGCCCCTTCAGAAGAGGCTGTAATGTGGAAGAATGTCCACGAGGGCTTACAGGAAGCTTTTGCCAGATGGACATTGCATGGAGATATCATCTCTTGGCTCTTTAGGGTACCTGTGATTGCTTCACATGGGGAATATGAATCAGTTCCTACTGAGAGGCTGCTACTGCAGTAACTAAATCTACTTGTAGAGGCACTTAAAGAATCCACTGTCATCGGGAGGCTGTTAATCAAGAATTAAGGGCCACCAATTAGTTGTCCTTCAAGGGATCCAATTATGTCTGGGGGGGGTCTTTAGAACCATCATTGACTTTGCTACTACTTCTAAGAAGGCCTGATACATTTTTGCTGATTTGGGTATCCTGTACTCCTAACCCATTCTTGCTAGACAATACATTTTGGAAAAGACGACTGGAGGCTTTGAAGTCTTCTTGATTGTCACTACTGGGGGATCAGTAAGTGTCTGGATGCAGCTACAGGTTAAGGTACAAGCAGGGAAATCAGGAGAACCCATAAAAATCCAGCAGCTCCTTTGGGGGTCATTACTACAGTCTCAAAAGTTTTTGCACTGAAACTGAATGCCCAATGCATTAGCAACAAAAGAAAAAGGTTAATCTGGTCAACGGACTACATTTTTTGCCAGGGTAAACTGTCCCATTTTATTGAAAGCAATTATTTACTTTCAATTTCTGCAAGATACCATCCTTTCATCAAAATGATTGCTATATTGAGCGACTGCTTTGTAAAGACGGCCACATGTTACATTGTGATTGTATAACCTCCTTTAGATGAACCAACGGGGAGGAACAAGGACCTTCTGACTTGGTAAAACTCAAGAGATTGTTAAGGTGGGCCCTCAAATGCCATTGTTATTGGCAAACCCAAATACAGACTGCACAGAGACTGTAAAATCAGATTGTGTGTAACTAGCTTCATACATTAGCCCTAAGGCTATGTTTCCACTATTGCGTCACGTGATTTACACTGCGACTTCGCTATGCGATTTGTGATGCAATATCATGCGACCGGTGAAAACCATGTGAGAACAAGTCGCACCGATGTCGGAACAAAGTAGTGCAAAAACCTTTTTTGGAGTCGCTGCGACTTGAGTCGCACCAATTACAACGGGGACCATTGAAATACATGGGTTTTGACTTGCCATGCAACTTCACATGTGTCAAGTTGCACAACAACTCGCAGTAGTGGAAACAGAGCCTTAAGCTGGCCATAGATGAACAGGGTGTGAGAGTGCTGACTTCTAACAGCCAACTGCTAGGCCCAAACACTATCACATGACAGAGGGGGCAACCTCACTGCTCACTTTAGGTTCAGATCCCAACACCCCGAATTTTACGCTTTTTACAGACACAGTCAATTTGTCCCTAATATAAGTCCCCTTTTTTTTTTTAATTAGCAAAATTTTACAGTGAAGAAAAAAAAAATGGTGAAAAGAATTGAAAAATAAAGCAAATGCCAAATTTGATGGCGATAGTTCAATAATCTAATTTTATGTAAAAAAAAAAAATAAAAAGAAGAAAAAAAAAAGGCTATTCATTTGGTCATTTAAATCTTTTTTTGAAGGTGGGTTGAAGAGTAAATTATCGAAGGATCGAAGGTATTAATTTTATTTTTTTTTAGATTTTATAATCTTCAATGTGGTTGCAGCATGTGTACTATAAACTTTAAAAACATTTTTAGAACATGCAAAAAAAAAAAAAAAAAAAACAGAATCTTGATTTTTATTACAATTGTAATATATATCAAACAACATAAACACGTGTAACATCATCAATATAAAATATTCGACAAATCTAAAAATTGTGATTAAATAATTTTAAAAAAGCGTCAAAGTCATGTATGTGAATTAGGACTCTACCAAAATTCCTGTCCAGGTGGGTCGAGTGTCTAGGGCCCTAGTTCCCAACCTGAGGCCGCTTAGTAGTGTGGCCCCTTTGCAGACCCCAACAGTCACAGAAACATAGAAGGGCGAGTGTTCTATCGAGTCTACCCAATTTTCCATATATATATATATATATGTGGCCCTTTAGTATTTGCGATGTGGCCCTTTGCAGACCCCAGCAGTCTTAGAAGTACAAAAAAAATACAAGTGGTCCATCGAGTTTGCCCAATTTTGTTATACATTTAGTCTAAGTATAGAATAGATCTGTTTGCCACAGATGTGTTTGAATCTACTGTACTTACTGTTAACTGGCTCACTAACTTTGCTAGAAGTCTATTCCAAGCACCAGCTACTCTTTTGGTAAAATAATACTTTCACCTAAAGGTTAGTTGATGTTAAGACTTTACCTCTACATCCAGGGGCCCTGGTGCCCAACTTGCAGCCCTTTGGCACTTGCTGTGTCGCCTTTTGCAGATCCCAGCAGTGATATAAAGAGTGATGGCAGACAAATAACCAAGTGTCCCATCAATTCTGCCCAATTTTTTTATATATATATATATATATATATATATATATATATATATATATATATATTTTGTTTTTTTACTTTTTTAGTCTAAAGGATAGGTTTAGGTTTGTCAGCTTACTGTTGACTGACTCACTACCTCTGAGGGAAGCCTATTCCACAAATCAACTCCAGATAGTCCAAGCGCCTAGGGCCCTGGTGCCCAACCTGCAGCCCTTTAGTACTTGCTGTGTGGCCTTTTACAGACCCCAGCAGTCTGTCCAGATAAACCAAGTGTCTACGGCCCTGGTGTCCAACCTGCAGCCCTTTAGTACTTGCTGTTTGGCCTTTTACAGACGCCAGCAGTCTGTCCAGATAAACCAAGTGTCTACGGCCCTGGTGTCCAACCCGCAGCCCTTTAGTACTTACTGTGTGGCCTTTTACAGACCCCAGCAGTCTGTCCAGATAAACCAAGTGTCTACGGCCCTGGTGTCCAACCTGCAGCCCTTTAGTACTTGCTGTTTGGCCTTTTACAGACGCCAGCAGTCTGTCCAGATAAACCAAGTGTCTACGCCCATGGTGTCCAACCTGCAGCCCTTCATTACTTGCTGTTTGGCCTTTTACAGACCCCAGGAGTCTGTCCAGATAAACCAAGTGTCTATGGCCCTGGTGTCCAACCCGCAGCCCTTTAGTACTTGCTGCGTGGCCTTTTACAGACCTCAGGAGTCTGTCCAGATAAACCAAGTGTGTACAGCCCTGGTGTCCAACCCACAGCCCTTTAGTACTTGCTGTTTGGCCTTTTACAGACCCCAGGAGTCTGTCCAGATAAACCAAGTGTCTACAGCCCTGGTGTCCAATCCGCAGCCCTTTAGTACTTGCTGTGTGGCCTTTTACAGACCCCAGGAGTCTGTCCAGATAAACCAAGTGTCTACAGCCCTGGTGTCCAATCCGCAGCCCTTTAGTACTTGCTGTGTGGCCTTTTACAGACCCCAGGAGTCTGTCCAGATAAACCAAGTGTCTACAGCCCTGGTGTCCAACCTGCAGCCCTTTAGTACTCGCTGTGTGGCCTTTTACAGACCCCAGGAGTCTGTCCAGATAAACCAAGTGTCTACAGTCCTGGTGTCCAATCCGCAGCCCTTTAGTACTTGCTGTGTGGCCGTTTACAGACCTCAGCAGTCTGTCCAGATAAACCAAGTGTCTATGGCCCTGGTGTCCAACCTGCAGCCCTGTAGTACTTGCTCTGTGGCCTTTTACAGACCCCAGTAGTCTGTCCAGATAAACCAAGTGTCTATGGCCCTGGTGTCCAACCCGCAGCCCTTTAGTACTTGCTGTGTGGCCTTTTACAGACCTCAGGAGTCTGTCCAGATAAACCAAGTGTGTACAGCCCTGGTGTCCAACCCACAGCCCTTTAGTACTTGCTGTTTGGCCTTTTACAGACCCCAGGAGTCTGTCCAGATAAACCAAGTGTCTACAGCCCTGGTGTCCAATCCGCAGCCCTTTAGTACTTGCTGTGTGGCCTTTTACAGACCCCAGGAGTCTGTCCAGATAAACCAAGTGTCTACAGCCCTGGTGTCCAATCCGCAGCCCTTTAGTACTTGCTGTGTGGCCTTTTACAGACCCCAGGAGTCTGTCCAGATAAACCAAGTGTCTACAGCCCTGGTGTCCAACCTGCAGCCCTTTAGTACTCGCTGTGTGGCCTTTTACAGACCCCAGGAGTCTGTCCAGATAAACCAAGTGTCTACAGTCCTGGTGTCCAATCCGCAGCCCTTTAGTACTTGCTGTGTGGCCGTTTACAGACCTCAGCAGTCTGTCCAGATAAACCAAGTGTCTATGGCCCTGGTGTCCAACCTGCAGCCCTGTAGTACTTGCTCTGTGGCCTTTTACAGACCCCAGTAGTCTGCCCAGATAAATCAAGTGTCTACAGCCCTGGTGTCCAACCTGCAGCCCTTTAGTACTAGCTGTGTGGCCTTTTGCAGACCCCAGCAACCAGTAGTAGCAGTCATTTGTACTGACAGAGATGTTGGGTGGTTTCATGTAGCGTGTCCCCAGTCTCTGACGTGTTTTTAGTCTCGAAACCCTCCCCGTTTCAGGCCTGTAGTCCCTTGTCATCTCTTCCAGTATGTCTGAAGTCTCCGATAGTCTTCTGTCACGTACTGTATATTATGCGTGTCCCGTGGAAAGCTGTCAGGGCCACAGTTGACAACTGCTGGTCTAGGGGGCATTAAAAGAATTAAAAAACATGAAATTTTCATTAAAATTTAATCTCTGGGGGGAGCAGTTCTGGGGCACTCAAAGGATACGAGTGGGGGGGGGGGACCCGTTTAAATTTTGCACAGGGACTTTCTACGACTCCTCTAATAGAGATCAAGCACTTTGTAAACTTTTTCTCCAGCGCTTTGACATCCCAACCGTCTCAAAGCGCCGCAAACGTCTTCAGCAATCAAGAGTAAATGTGTCTGGGGAGTGCCGGGTCTAAGGGCCGCGTCGCAAGTGCTCTCCCGCTAGATCCATCGGAGGGTAAAATGTGTCATTTATGCATCGGCTCACAGAGAGAGAGGAGAACGACGCCGTTCCCTGTGAAGTTAATCTAATAATAGAGTGGAAAGCAATGATTACCGTTTCATGCGCACCAGCTATTTGTAGCAGTGGTTGGCCTAATTCCGCGGGCCGCGCTTGTCAGAGCGCGGGGATTAACAAGTGTTTAGCTGACTACCTATTGGGAGACATGAAGAAATTGTTTAATGAGATATAAACTCTTACATTTCCTTTCCGGAGACAGACAGTGTGCTGAGTCGGCTTCTACAGGATCAGCGCAAAAGACGTGGTAAATCAAGGCTCGGTTTTCAGCAAACTTCCCCCGTTCTCTATGGAGACCTGAACACAAACATGCACACACATGTAAGCGGCATGACACAACCACAAAAGGGCCACAGACCCGCAGGGGGTCTCGCTTAGAACACTTCCACCCTCTGGCCCTTCGGCCACTAACTGTTCATACATTTGCTTAAAATCTCACTTTTATACAAAGGCTCAGCCATGGGGTAAGATAAGAAAAGAAAAGGGTATACAGATCTGTACGGCATGTAATGCGATCACACAGCTGGAAAATGAGGGGGATAAATAAGAGGATAGTTAGAACTGCCGCCTCCAACTCCTGAGCCTGTGAACTGTTCTACCATCTACATCCCTGTGCCGTCAGTTTCTTGTGTAACAGCCTGTCTCAACATTTCTAACATTGAAGAACCCTTCAATTACCTTTCCAGGATCAGGGGACCCCCGATAATAATTCATATAGCTACAGATCATTATACAAAGAAAGGCTGCGCTGCTGTGAATAAGTGAGTGTGGTCAAAAACCATTTAAATGACCATAACATATACATACACAAATTACCATAAATACGTGACATATAGGATTACTTTTTTTGTATATGTGCAATCAGACATCAAATATGTTGAACAAGGTCCATACAAAAACGTTCCTTTTTTTAAAAAAATGTCTTTCACCAGTAAAAGAATGAAAAGGCATCAATAATATTGATATAAAACACCACTCTTCTGTTGATGTGAAGCATGCACTGTTGTCACCCTGGAGAATGTGATAATAGGGAAATTCCTCCACCAAACAAAACGATCTGCCCCTTACCAGATATATAGATCTCTTGTTTAAGGAGATCGTATATGCAGGTGGCTGTGTCCCCCAGCCACTGGGTCTTTATCAAAATTAAGGCTCCTAGGGTCTCTACTCAGGGGGTCCGCTGGATGTTAAGCTGGCACTCAAATCCCAAGAATGAAAGAAAAAGCTCCATAGCGTAATACTGACATTTATTGGTAAAAAAATCATAAAGAAATGCACTTACAATGTTGTAGAATTAAAATCGCGTGTGCACACAAACAATGCCGGCCGGCTCACAGCTGCTGCCCGTCGCTTCCGGGATCAGCGGTGGATGGTGGTGACGTCAGCACGTCACTCCTCCCTACGCCGTTTCGACAAACTTGTCGTGGACCCCAGGAAGACGACAAGTTTGTTGAAACGGCGTAGGGAGGAGCGACGTGCTGACGTCACCACCATCCACCGCTGATCCCGGAAGCGACGGGCAGCAGCTGTGAGCCGGCCGGCATTGTTTGTGTACACACGCGATTTTAATTCTACAACATTGTAAGTGCATTTCTTTATGATTTTTTTACCAATAAATGTCAGTATTACGCTATGGAGCTTTTTCTTTCATTCTTGGGATTTGAGTGCCAGCTTAACATCCAGCGGACCCCCTGAGTAGAGACCCTAGGAGCCTTAATTTTGATAAAGACCCAGTGGCTGGGGGACACAGCCACCTGCATATACGATCTCCTTAAACAAGAGGTCTATATATCTGGTAAGGGGCAGATCGTTTTGTTTGGTGGAGGAATTTCCCTATTATCACATTCTCCAGGGTGACAACAGTGCATGCTTCACATCAACAGAAGAGTGGTGTTTTATATCAATATTATTGATGCCTTTTCATTCTTTTACTGGTGAAAGACATTTTTTTTAAAAAAGGAACGTTTTTGTATGGACCTTGTTCAACATATTTGATGTCTGATTGCACATATACAAAAAAAGTAATCCTATTTATGGTAATTTGTGTATGTATATGTTATGGTCATTTAAATGGTTTTTGACCACACTCACTTATTCACAGCAGCGCAGCCTTTCTTTGTATAATATTTTGGAATGGAGGTTGTCTCACTTTTAGGGTTGCAGCAGCACTAACACTTTTTTGAGTCTTTCACAGACACGGGTTTTTTTTTGGTTTTTGGTTTACTGAACACTGTAAGGGATAGCGCAGTATATATCTTTTGGTTTTGAATAGCTACAGATCACCCTACATTAATATGATGGTCAGTGGGAAGAATATTCCTTACATTGGTGATCAGTGGGAAGAATATTCCTTACATTGGTGATCAGTGGGACGAATGTCCCTTACATTGGTGATCAGTGAGAAGAATGCTCCTTACATTGGTGATCAGTGAGAAGAATGTTCCTTACATTGGTGATCAGTGGGAAGAATGTCCCTTACATTGGTGATCAGTGGGAAGAATGTTCCTTACATTGGTGATCAGTGGGAAGAATGTTCCTTACATTGGTGATCAGTGGGAAGAATGTTCCTTACATTGGTGATCAGTGAGAAGAATGTTCCTTACATTGGTGATCAGTGAGAAGAATGTTCCTTACATTGGTGATCAGTGAGAAGAATGTTCCTTACATTGGTGATCAGTGAGAAGAATGTTCCTTACATTGGTGATCAGTGAGAAGAATGTTCCTTACATTGGTGATCAGTGAGAAGAATGTTCCTTACATTGGTGATCAGTGGGAAGAATGTTCCTTACATTGGTGATCAGTGAGAAGAATGTTCCTTACATTGGTGATCAGTGGGAAGAATGTTCCTTACATTGGGGGTCAGTGGGAAGAATGTTCCTTACATTGGGGGTCAGTGGGAAGAATGTTCCTTACATTGGTAATCAGTGAGAAGAATGCTCCTTACATTGGTGATCAGTGGGAAGAATGTTCCTTACATTGGGGGTCAGTGGGAAGTATGTCCCTTACATTGGGGGTCAGTGGAAAGAATGTCCCTTACATTGGGGGTCAGTGGGAAGAATGGGGGTAAGTGGAAAGAATGTCCCTTATATTGGGGGTCAGTGGAAAGAATATCCCTTACACTGGGGGTCAGTGGGAAGAATGTCCCTTACATTGGTGATCAGTGGGTAGAATGTCCCTTACATTGGGGGGTCAGTGGGAAGAATGCTCCTTACATTGGGGGTGGGAAGAATGTCCCTTACATTGGGGGTCAGTGGAAAGAATGTCCCTTACATTGGGGGTCAGTGGAAAGAATGTCCCCTACATTGGGGGTCAGTGGAAAGAATGTCCCTTAAATTGGTGATCAGTGGAAAGAATGTCCCTTAAATTGGTGATCAGTGGGAAGAATGTCCCCTACATTGGGTTACATTGGGGGTCAGTGGGAAGAATGTCCCCTACATTGGGTTACATTGGGGGTCAGTGGGAAGAATGTCCCCTACATTGGGTTACATTGGGGGTCAGTGGGAAGAATGCTCCTTCCATTGGTGATCAGTGGGAAGAATGAGCTATAGGTATTAATTGCCATAAAAAAATCTGGGGCCAGGTTTTGGAACCCAGCACTAATTAAAAGCATGTGTCCTGGTGACTATACATGGCCTACTAATGGGGTCATATCTACAGCGACTGGTCCATGTGGTCCAAGGAGGCAATAAAGACCTTTTCTAATTTCTCAAAATGCCCATTGGCTTTATTACAAAGGCTCTATTTTCTTGACTTTTGGCTGAGCCCCACCCCTAGGATTTACCCCTGCCCGCCCATCTGTATAATTAATGCTTCATTATCATCAAATGATTGGAAGTTCGTTTCAGGGTTGGACATGGACCCAAAGTCGTGGAAGTCAGGTCTGTAGTAAGAGTGAAGTTGGGATCAGAGGGGCACAAAGAAGAGGGTTTTCTAGCTAACTGCAAACACCTCATACCAGCCCCTTACTGGGCGCCCTTCTAATGTTATAGCTTGTGATTGGCTGACAGGTTCACGTACAGGTTTGTGTTTTGATACCAATGACAGATTGAAGGTTCATAAAAAAAAATAAAAATAAATAAAAACTGTATGCAACAATAGCCATGAGACCGGCTCCAAAACCATGTAAAGGGTTAACCATTTGTAAGTAAATATACCATATTTATTATATGCAAATGTGTAAGTAAATAGCATTCCCAGGATAAAGACAATTGTAAAGAATATCTAAACATTTAAGACCAAAATCTTCACAACCCAAGTGGAACCATTCCTCACCACCACCTTCCTGAACAGCATTATACAAATTATAATCATTAACATGCTGGGACCCCTATGAGGTTAATTTGCTAAAGAAATAGAGACTGTTCACATCAGATAGTGAATGGTAAAGAAGGTGAATTTGTGTTAACTTTTAAAAAAAAAAAGGTGGAGGAGAAATTAAAAAAAAAAAAAAAAAAAAATCAAGATTTTTGCTGGCACGTGATTGAGTATTACTACAGCTTCATTGTATTCGGCAACATTCCCTTTGTAATGCTCACTTTGGACTCACCTGTCCCACCCGGGATCCAGTCTCAGGTCTCCTTTCCGGAGCGGGACTACCGGCACTTGTGGATTTTACCTGGAGCAAGAGCTCTGCAGCCAATCAGGAGACATCCCTAGTGATTAGCCCCACCTTTCACTGTAAAGGGATGCACGGTTCGGCTTTCAAGCAATGCTTCACTGCCTCAGCTGTGCCCCCTGCTGTAGTACTTACCTGTGTACCCCCTGAGTAATCCTTTGTCTTCTTGCTCTAGTTCTAGTGACCTCAGTGCCCTCCTGTGTTCCCCATGACTCCAGTGCACCCATCCACCCACCATCCTGTGCCTACTACAGAACCCAGTTCCCTCCTGTGCTCCCCATGACTCCAGTGCACTCATCCACCCACCCTCCTGTGCCTACTACAGAATCCAGTGCCCTCCTAAGCTTCCCATGACTCCAGTGCACCCATCCACCCACCATCATGTGCCTACTACAGAACCCAGTGCCCTCCTGTGCTCCCCATGACTCCAGTGCACCCATCCACCCACCCTCCTGTGCCTACTACAGAACCCAGTGCCCTCCTGTGCTCCCCATGACTCCAGTGCACTCATCCACCCACCCTCCTGTGCCTACTATAGAACCCAGTGCCCTCCTGTGCTCCCCATGACTCCAGTGCACCCATCCACCCACCATCCTGTGCCTACTACAGAACCCAGTGCCCTCCTGTGCTCCCCATGACTCCAGTGCACTCATCCACCCACCCTCCTGTGCCTACTACAGAACCCAGTGCCCTCCTGTGCTCCCCATGACTCCAGTGCACCCATCCACCCACCATCATGTGCCTACTACAGAACCCAGTGCCCTCCTGTGCTCCCCATGACTCCAGTGCACTCATCCACCCACCCTCCTGTGCCTACTACAGAACCCAGTGCCCTCCCGTGCGCCCCATGACTCCAGTGCACCCATCGACCCACCATCCTGTGTCTACTACAGAACCCAGTGCCCTCCCGTGCTCCCCATGACTCCAGTGCACCCATCCACCCACCATCATGTGCCTACTACAGAACCCAGTGCCCTCCTGTGCTCCCCATGACTCCATTTCCCCACATCTGCCCACCATCATGTGCCTACTACAGAATCCAGTGCCCTCCTAAGCTCCCCATGACTCCAGTGCACCCATCCATTCACTATCCTGTGCCTACTACAGAACCCAGTGCCCTCCTGTGCTCCCCATAACTCCAGTGCACCCATCCACCCACCATCATGTGCCTACTACAGAACCCAGTGCCCTCCTGTGCTCCCCATGACTCCAGTGCACCCATCCACCCACCATCTTGTGTCTACTACAGAACCCAGTGCCCTCCTGTGCTCCCCATGACTCCAGTGCACTCATCCGCCCACCATCCTGTGTCTACTAAAGAACCCAGTGCCCTCCCGTGCGCCCCATGACTCCAGTGCAGCCATCCACCCACCCTCCTGTGCCTACTACAGAAAACAGTGCCCTCCTGTGCTCCCCATGACTCCAGTGCACTCATCCACCCACCCTCCTGTGCCTACTATAGAACCCAGTGCCCTCCTGTGCTCCCCATGACTCCAGTGCACCCATCTACCCACCATCCTGTGTCTACTACAGAACCCAGTGCCCTCCTGTGCTCCCCATGACTCCAGTGCACCCATCCACCCACCATCCTGTGCCTATTACAGAACCCAGTGCCCTCCTGTGCTCCCCATGACACCAGTGCACCCATCCACCCACCATCCTGTGCCTACTACAGAACCCAGTGCCCTCCCGTGTGCCCCATGACTCCAGTGCACCCATCGACCCACCATCCTGTGTCTACTACAGAACCCAGTGCCCTCCCGTGCTCCCAATGACTCCAGTGCACCCATCCACCCACCATCATGTGCCTACTACAGAACCCAGTGCCCTCCTGTGCTCCCCATGACTCCATTTCCCCACATCTGCCCACCATCATGTGCCTACTACAGAATCCAGTGCCCTCCTAAGCTCCCCATGACTCCAGTGCACCCATCCACCCACCATCATGTGCCTACTACAGAACCCAGTGCCCTCCTGTGCTCCCCATGACTCCATTTCCCCACATCTGCCCACCATCATGTGCCTACTACAGAATCCAGTGCCCTCCTAAGCTCCCCATGACTCCAGTGCACCCATCCTTTCACTATCCTGTGCCTACTACAGAACCCAGTTCCCTCCTGTGCTCCCCATGACTCCAGTGCACCCATCCTCCCACCATCATGTGCCTACTACAGAATCCAGTGCCCTCCTAAGCTCCCCATGACTCCAGTGCACCCATCCTCCCACCATCATGTGCCTACTACAGAATCCAGTGCCCTCCTAAGCTCCCCATGACTCCAGTGCACCCATCCACCCACCATCCTATGTCTACTACAGAACCCAATGCCCTCCTGTGCTCCCCATGACTCCAGTGCACTCATCCACCCACCCTCCTGTGCCTACTATAGAACCCAGTGCCCTCCTGTGCTCCCCATGACTCCAGTGCACCCATCAACCCACCATCCTGTGTCTACTACAGAACCCAGTGCCCTCCTGTGCTCCCCATGACTCCAGTGCACCCATCCACCCACCATCCTGTGCCTACTACAGAACCCAGTGCCCTCCTGTGCTCCCCATGACTCCAGTGCACCCATCCACCCACCATCCTGTGCCTACTACAGAACCCAGTGCCCTCTTGTGCTCCCCATGACTCCAGTGCACTCATCCACCCACCCTCCTGTGCCTACTACATAACCCAGTGCCCTCCCGTGTGCCCTATGACTCCAGTGCACCCATCGACCCACCATCCTGTGTCTACTACAGAACCCAGTGCCCTCCCGTGCTCCCCATGACTCCAGTGCACCCATCCACCCACCATCATGTGCCTACTACAGAACCCAGTGCCCTCCTGTGCTCCCCATGACTCCATTTCCCCACATCTGCCCACCATCATGTGCCTACTACAGAATCCAGTGCCCTCCTAAGCTCCCCATGACTCCAGTGCACCCATCCACCCACCATCCTATGTCTACTACAGAACCCAATGCCCTCCTGTGCTCCCCATGACTCCAGTGCACTCATCCACCCACCCTCCTGTGCCTACTATAGAACCCAGTGCCCTCCTGTGCTCCCCATGACTCCAGTGCACCCATCCACCCACCATCCTGTGTCTACTACAGAACCCAGTGCCCTCCTGTGCTCCCCATGACTCCAGTGCACCCATCCACCCACCATCCTGTGTCTACTACAGAACCCAGTGCCCTCCTGTGCTCCCCATGACTCCAGTGCACCCATCCACCCACCATCCTGTGCCTACTACAGAACCCAGTGCCCTCTTGTGCTCCCCATGACTCCAGTGCACTCATCCACCCACCCTCCTGTGCCTACTACAGAACCCAGTGCCCTCCCGTGTGCCCCATGACTCCAGTGCACCCATCGACCCACCATCCTGTGTCTACTACAGAACCCAGTGCCCTCCCGTGCTCCCCATGACTCCAGTGCACCCATCCACCCACCATCATGTGCCTACTACAGAACCCAGTGCCCTCCTGTGCTCCCCATGACTCCATTTCCCCACATCTGCCCACTATCATGTGCCTACTACAGAATCCAGTGCCCTCCTAAGCTCCCCATGACTCCAGTGCACCCATCTACCCACCATCATGTGCCTACTACAGAACCCAGTGCCCTCCTGTGCTCCCCATTACTCCATTTCCCCACATCTGCCCACCATCATGTGCCTACTACAGAATCCAGTGCCCTCCTAAGCTCCCCATGACTCCAGTGCACCCATCCATTTACCATCCTGTGCCTACTACAGAACCCAGTGCCCTCCTGTGCTCCCCATGACTCCAGTGCACCCATCCTCCCACCATCATGTGCCTACTACAGAATCCAGTGCCCTCCTAAGCTCCCCATGACTCCAGTGCACCCATCCACCCACCCTTCTGTGCCTACTACAGAACTTAGTGTATTCAAAAGCATTCCCTGTCATCTACTGACCCCAGTGTGCCCCATGATGCCAATGCACCCCAGGTCATCCTTCGTCTTCTACCGACCCCGGTGTACCCCATGACTCTAGTGCACCCCAGAGCATGCTGTGTAACCTACAGACTCCAGTGCATCCTATGAGGCCAGTACATCCCGGAGCATCCTGTATTAACTTACAAAGTTCTGTGCATTTGGGGACTCCAGTGCACCCTAGAGAATTCTGTATAATCTACAGACCCCAGAGGGTCCCTGTGTTCCCCATGACTCCTGGAGCATTCTGTGTCATTTATAGACCCCAGTGCACCCCACAACACTCTGTATAATCTACAGACCCCTGTGAGCCCCTGCGCTCCCCATGACTCCTGGAGCATCCTTGGTCATCTATTGACCCCAATGCCACCCCATGACTTCAGTGCACCCCACAGAGTCCTGTGCCATCTAGAAAGACCAATTTACCTGGTGACTCTAGTGCACCTCAGAGTTTCCTGTGCTATAGCTAGGGTCCTCATTGATCCCCATGACCTGAATGCACCCCAGAACATCCTGTGTCATCTACTGACCCCAATGCTCCCCATGACTCCACTGCACCCCAGAGCTTCCCGTGTCATCTAGTGACTCCTGGTGCACCTCTGACTCCTGTATCCCACCACAGTCTTCAGCACGCTCTGCGCTTGTCCGGTCCACTACGCTCCACCATCAATACCCTCAGCTGCCTTTCTTCTCTCACAGGTATGCTCCTACCTACTCACCAGGACTGTCCTTGTCTAAGTGGATGCAGGGCTCGTGTCTCATACAGCACTGCTGACTAACATCTGGCCATGTATGACCCTAAGACAATCATTCAGATAAAATCGATATGGCTTGCTGGCTCTTCTGTACACATTCCCTGTACTCCCTAGTAGATGAAAAAAAGAGTCCTCGCTCTATACGCTGCTCCCGCTTCTCAAATTTAAGATTTCTTTTCCAGCCCAAAGTGACTTTTAGAGATTATTTCATTATTCAGAGATCAGGCAGCCCCCCCCCCCCCCTCCCCAATACTGCTGTAAAGTGCAGAGCAATGGGAGAGGGTTGAGGAGTCTAGATGAATGAAGGGTAAATGACTTCCTTTCCTACAAGGCTAAATAAGCGCGGGGGGTCAGGGGAACCGTGTGAAAGAAGCATCGCCGAATCCCATTCCGAGCATCTGTTATCCAAAGACTTTTATTTTATGCATCTCAACAAAATGTGTTCAATGCTGAGAAGAATTACAATGGATAATTCAATCAGTTCAACTAATTATACGAGAGCCGGCATCTGCACCCCACACTGCTCCCGAACATTCACCGGACATAGCGTGTGTATATATGTGTGTGTATAATATTTATATATGTGTGTGAGTGTGTGTGTGTGTATGTATATATATATATATATATATATATGTATATATGTGTATATATATGTGTATATATATATATATATATATATATATATATATATATATATATATATATATATATATATATATATATATATTATATATACACACAGTATCTCACAAAATTGAGTACACCCCTCACATGTTTGTAAATATTTTCTTCTATCTTTTCATGTGACAACACTGAAGAAATGACACTTGTCTACAATGTAAAGTAGTGAGTGTACAGCTTGTATAACAGTGTAAATTTGCTGTCCCCTCAAAATAACTCAACACACAGCCATTAATGTCTAAACCGCAGGCAACAAAAGTCAGTACACCCCTTAACCACTTAAATACCGGGGCACTTTCGCACCTTCCTGCCCAGGCCAATTTTTAGCTTTCAGCGCTGTCGCACTTTGAATGACAATTGCGCGGTCATACAACACTGTACCCAAACTAAATTTTTATCATTTTGTTCCCACAAATAGAACTTTCTTTTGGTGGTATTTGATCACCTCTGGGATTTTTATTTTCTGCTAAACAAATAAGAAAAAGGACCAAAAATTTTGAAAAAAAAATGTTTTTTTTTTTTTTTTGTTTCTGTTACAAAACTTTGTAAATAAGTTTTCTCCTTCACTGATGGGCACTGATGGGGCTGCACTGATGGGCACTGATAAGGCGGCACTGATGGGCACCGATGAGGTGGCACCAACGAGGTGGCACTGATGGGCACTAAAAGGCGGCACGGATGGGCACTGATAGGCAGCACGGATGGGCACTGATAGGTGGCACAGATAGGCACTGATAGGCGGCACGGATGGGTACTGATAGGTGGCATGGATGGGCACTGATAAGCGGCATGGATGGGTACTGATAGGTGGCATGGATGGCCACTGATAGGTGGCACTGATGTACACTAATTGATGGTACGGATCGATGCCAATCAGTGATGCCCATTGTAGGCACTGATTGGCATCCATTGTGGACACTGATTGGCATCCATTTAGGGTTGCCACCTCATCCCTTTAAAACCAAACACATAATGATTACACGGGTTCTGTGGCTGATTAAGATGGTAATTATACACACTTGGTGCCTTATCTGAATTAAATTAGCCTCAGAACCTGTGTAATTCATATGTGTTTGGGTTTAAAGGGATGAGGAGGCAACCCTACATCCATTGTGGGTACTGATTGGCATCCCTGGTGGTCTAGGGTGGCATACCTGGTGGCGACATCCCTGGTGGTCCTAGTGGCGTCCCTGGTGGTCCGGTGTAGGCACCCTCGGGAGGGGGGGGGGCTGCGCTGATAATCAAAGAGCACAGACCCCCCCTGTAAGAGGAGCAGCCGAACGGCTGTCCTCTACTCGCGTCTGACAGACGCGAGTGAGGAAAAGCTGATCAAATGCTCTTACTGTTTACACTGTGATCAGCTGTGATTGGACACGGCTGATCATGTGGTAAAGAGTCTCCGTCAGAGACTCTTTACCTAGATCAGACTGACACAACGCAACAACGATCACCGTGATGTGCGCCCCGGGGGCGCACAGCGGCTTGATATCCTGGCGACGTCACGTGACGTCCGGTCAGGATATTGAAACCACTTTGCCGCCGTCATTTTGCTATATGGCGGGCGGCAAGTGGTTAATGTCTAAAGCGCTGGCTACAAAAGTGAGTACACCCCTAAGTGAAAATGTCCAAATTGGGCCCAAAGTGTGAGAGAGTGAGAGCGATAACACCAAATTTGAACACACCTGCTCCCCATTCACACCTGAGACCTTGTAACACTAACGAGTCACATGACACCGGGGAGGGAAAATGGCTAATTGGGCCCAATTTTGACACTTTCACTTAGGGGTGTACTCACTTTTGTTGCCAGCGGTTTAGACATTAACTGCTTCGGCCCCGGAAGATTTTACCCACTTCCTGACCAGAGCACTTTTTGCGATTCGGCACTGTGTCACTTTAACTGACAATTGTGCGGTCGTGCGACGTTGCACCCAAACAAAATTGACATTCTTTTTTCCCCCACAAATAGAGCTTTCTTTTGGTGGTATTTGATCACCTCTGCGGTTTTTATTTTTTGCGCTATAATTTAAAAAAAACTCAATATTTTTTACTTTTTGCTATAATAAATATCCCCCAAAAATATATAAAAAAACAATTTTTTTCCTCAGTTTAGGCCGATATGTATTCTTCTACATATTTTTGGTAAAAAAAAACACAATAAGCGTACATTGATTGGTTTGTGTAAAAGTTATAGCGTCTACAAAATAGGGGATAGTTTTATGGTATTTTTATTATTCATTTTTTGTTTTTATTAGTAATGGTCGGCGATCTGCGATTTTTATCGGGACTGCGACATTATGGCGGACATGTCGGACACTTTTGACACTATTTTGGGACCATTGGCATTAATACTGCGATCAGTGCAATAAAAATGCACTGATTACTGTGTAAATGACACTGGCAGGGAAGGGGTTAACACTAGGGGGCGCTCAAGGGGTTAAGTGTGTCCTAGGGAGTGATTCTAACTGTGGGGGGGAGGGGCTTCAACTCACATGACAGCGATCACTGCTCCCAATGACAGTAGTGATTTCTGTCATGACACAAGGCAGAACGGGGAAATGCCTTGTTTACAAAAGCATCTCCCCGTTCTTTCGCTCCGTGACACGATCGCGGGAAACCCGGCGGACATCGAGTCCATGAGACACCTGGTAGACATCGAGTCCGCGGGACCCGCAATCACGGTCACAGAGCATGCGGCGCGCCCGCGCGCCCACAATGCCGCATCTTAAAGAGGACGTACCTGTACGCCCATTTGCCCACCCGTGTCATTCTGCCGACGTATATCGTTGTGCGGCAGTCGGGAAGGGGTTAATGGTTGTGGTGACCTCCATGCCCAAGAGGGTTGAGGCAGTGCTGGAAAATAATGGTGGCCACACAAAATATTGACACTTTGGGCCCAATTTTCACTTAGGGGCGTACTGACTTTTGTCACCAGCGGTTTAGACATTAATGGCTGTGTGTTGAGTTATTTTGAGGGGACAGCAAATTTACACTGTTATACAAGCTGTACACTCACTACTTTACATTGTAGACAAGTGTCATTTCTTCAGTGTTGTCACATGAAAAGATAGAAGAAAAGATTTACAAAAATGTGAGGGGTGTACTTACTTTTGTGAGATACTGTGTATATATATTTATATGTGTATGTATGTATATACTGTATATATATATATATATATATATATATATATATATATATATATATATATATATATGTGTGTACGTAATGTATATACTGTGTGTGCGCTATTTTAAAAAAATGGGTATGCAATAGAATTTATACTGGTTTAAAATATTTAAAATTATTTTAATGATTGCGTTTACACTTTATTCTTTCAAGATAAAATTTAAACTGCTTATATTCTGCCTTCCCTGGTAACCCGCCCCAATCAATCCAATGAATGAAAGGGGCGGAGCCAGGTACAGTCAGGTTGAGGAGCCATAATAAATGATCAGTGTGGCCAATGAAATGATATAACGCCTAATCACTTTACGCAATTTGGATCGCGCTCCAGAGGCCACTGACAGGCGGTGACGAAGCCCCTCCTCACCGCCTGTTTTCAACCCAATTTTTGGCAACAAACTCGCGGCAGCCTCGTCCTTTTCCGGTGGTTGCATGTCATTTGTAGCATTACCTTATTCACTGAAATGTGTAGCGTTTTGCTGTCCACTAATTACAACACGTCGGAGGTGAATTTTGCCACGGGCGTGGAGTGAAGCATCTTGGCATGTAAACTTCCCTGTCCTCTGCCTGCTGCTTATGGCTCGGTTCACATTAGTGCGGGTCGTACATCCCACGTTTGCTCCGGGACAGCCTTGAATAGGCTGCTGTGCCACCTGAAACCGCACAAAAAAAAAAAAAAGAGGATGCAAGAAAAACGAGGCTGCAGGGAAAGCGCGTGGTCTTTTCGACCGTACGGTTTCCTTGCGGTTCCCGTACCTGCGATCACGCTGCGTGCTGAGATTTGTGGGGGTGCCATTCATAATGAATGGCAGCACCCACACATCTCGCAAGAGCAGTGCGATTCGGCTGCAGGAATCAATGCGAATCCTACACTGGCAACCAGAACACATGGCCCACATTAGTGTGAACTGAGCCTAAGGGGAGGGGTCACTAGTGTGAACCGCGCATTTCTGCCCCCCCAACCGCAAGTCTAAAAGCCATAAGCTTCGAATCCATAAGATGGATTAAATCTTGCCCAGTTCAGCAGGGACCGGCCGAGATTCAATCCTTCTATGGGCAGGCTGGTTGTACTGAAATTGATCCATCGACTGACTTTAGTACAACCAGCCAGTCTGCTAGACATGTGCAGAACAAAAAAAAAATGTGTTTCCTTTCGGATCGATTTGTTAAAAGAGAAGTAGGGGTTTGCACTTTTTTCTAGATTCATACTTACCTAGGTGGATGCAACATTGTTCCCATGCTGCATCTTTCCCCTCGGCGCCTCTGCACTGAGAACCGAGCGATCGAACACCGCTGATCGCTCGGTTCTGACAGCTCCCCGAGCAGAGAGCTGCTGCCTGTCAGTCACAGCTCTCTGCTCTTCTCCCTCTAGCGATTCCCGACTTCCATTGTCGGGATGAGGGTATTGCCTGGACCGACTTCTGTGATGTCAGCAGACAGCGGACTACAGCCTGCTCTCGGCTGAAAACAGGTCGCAGGAGTGCAAAAGGAATTGCACTCCTGTGATCCATAAGAGAAGCCCAGCCAAACAAGCTTTCCCCGTACTTCTCCTTTAAAGTTACTAATTAAATTTTCATGCGTTTAATTTAGTTCCTTTTCTTCATTTTCGACCGGATTTAAAATTTTCCCAACCGATTTGAAGTATTCGAATCAAATTTGATTCAAAAATATCGAATTGATCCAAATTCATTGTGAAGAGTAGCTGGTTCTATTCTATTGGGATCTTGAATTTCAGAAGACGGCTATATTCTCTCTAGTTTATTCTATTTTCTTTTATTCTTCTCTATTCTATTCTTTTAAAAATTCTAATCTCGGAAGACGAGTGTTGCATCAACATAATCTGGCGGGCTAGTTGTCCAATCTACTGATCAACTTCAGTACAACAAGCCTGTCGGATTTTCTGCATGTGATCACTGCCGGTGGCTAAAGCCGCTATCAGTGATCATAGTGTGCTGCAGGCAGGGAAGGCTCCCCGCCAGCAGAACACAATAGCGCTGCGGGAGGGATAACCCCATCAACACTAAATATCACTCCCTAATTTACATAGAGGGGGTGGGTATCACCACTCCAGGAAGGTCTGACGAAAGTAAACCTCTTCACCAGTTTAGAAGCTACAGATGCCGGCAATGCATATAGCAAGGGATAGAAAGTGGTTCTGGACAGCCGAACTCCGAAAAAATTGCCTTTTATTCAAAATACAGGATCAAAAATACATGCCACAGCAGAACGGACAGAAGAGCTGACGTGTTTCACACTAACAAACAGTGCTTAATCCTATGATTAAGCACTGTTTGTTAGTGTGAAACGCGTCAGCTCTTCTGTCCGTTCTGCTGTGGCATGTATTTTTGATCCTGTATGTTGAATAAAAGGCAATTTTTTTCGGAGTGCGGCTGTCCAGAACCACTTTCTATCCACCCCTAATCTACATGCAGAGAACCGGACGCATGGATCCAAATTGTTTTTTTTTTTTTTTTTTTTAAACACATGATTAGAGCCTGAGGCTCTAATTGGCTTCAAAAAAAGGGTGGGCTCGGGGGCGCAGAGCACTGTGCCACGGAGCCCACCCAGTTGTGTGACAATAGTGAATTATTATTCGCTAATGACTTCCTGTTTCTCCTCCAGGAAGTGTCCTGAGACCCGATAGGCCCGGGAGTCCTAAGTGCTGATTGGCCGGGAGGAGAAGCGAACGACGAGACACAGAGGGGGAAGCCGCAGAAGCCACGACCTGGATGGGGTGAGTGCAGGGCTGGCGGAGGGCCTGGCAGGCGACAGGCGAGCGATGCGGTAATCGAGCGATGGTGGGGGGGGCAACGGCGATCGATCAAGCGAGTGCCAGGGGTGTCTAGTTGTCTGGCTGGCTGGTTTGGGGAGGCCGCCCCCCCTAGAAAATTAAGCACCAGCCGCCACTGCTGAATATGTTGATGGGGGAATTTTCTTTCCTTCCATCCGCGGTGGAAAGACAAAAAAAAGATATCTATGGCTTGCCAACTTGCCTAGAAAGGTTGGATTGTCTTATTATTTCTTTTAAGGAAAAAGTTTTATAAACAATGTAACAATACAACAATATAACAATATAACAACCTAGCTGAGAAGTTTTCTGAAATTTATAAACAATATAACAATGTAGCTGAGAAAATCCTTTGTGGTCACAACAGCTGATAGAGAACATAAAATCTGCAGCTGCTCTATCAGCGAATGGATTAGTCTACATAAGCATAATAAATGAGGAAGAATGCCATAAAAAAAAAAAAAATAAATAAAAAAGCGTGGCGGAAAGCGAAGGCTTGACTTATAGAAAGTGGCAGCTCCGCTCGCCCCTGGCGCTCCCTTCATTTTGCCACTCAATAATTTGACTGATTCACTCGAGTGGCCAGAAGAAGGACATTTTCTGCCCGATTTCAGAGTAATCAAGTCACCTGCTCTACTATCACCGGGGGGGGGGGGGGGGCAACTCAATTGCACTCCGCCGGGCCCGCGCGATAACGGACGAGAGACGGCAGCGGAGGTGCTTTCTGCATTAAGTGCGCCGCGATAGCGGGCTCGCTGACAAGTGCCACTTAAGTCTTTAAAGCCGTCTTAGAGGTCTCTGAAAATGAACATTATGTGGGAGATAATGACAGCGAAACATCAAAACGCTCGCGGCGACACTCCGATCGTCCTCCAGACGCCGTATCTTCTGAGCGCGGCTCTATCAGGGCCCTGGGAGTTATCTCTCTTCTTTTTTTTTTTTCTTACAGTCATAATCCGCAATTGTTCCGGAGATGTATTTCATATTTATTTCATATTGCGGGATAATCCCCTGTTCTTCTGTCATTCAGGAGACCGGCGGCAGCTGGCGGTGGCAGGTATGGAGGATAAATGCCGAGTATATATATTCAGATATTCCGAGCCATTTACGCTAAAGCCTGTCACACAAACATTAACTCCCCACACAGTCTTTTCTTTTGCGGCTGCAGTTTTGGAAAATTTTCTTTTGATCTGTTCACAATCCTAAGTATGATTGACTTCAATATATGGTTGGTTGATCGATTGGCCTGAACACTGGAATGCAATAATACAATTCAGTGCATTGGAATGGAGGATGTGCGCTAAAACCCACACACTGCACATATGCATCCATGGCGGTCCCAGCACAGTGACCAAGCGGTCAGAAACATCCCCCAGTCTATGTTTGTGACCAGGAGCTGGCAGGACAGGCCCCCCGATCATGTGACCACTGTGACAGACAATTATAATGATCACATGATCAGGAAGCCCCCCCCTCCGCCTCCCGGCATAAAAGCGGTACTTCAGTTAGTCTCCCAGGTGGCTCCATCCCATAATGGCGCATCCGCAGACGTGCCAACGGCTCTGCCCAGCCTTGGTAGCCTTACAAATAAAGTGGCCAGGGATTCCCTTCATCTATATCCGACTGTTATCCTAAATAACCCCCAAAAAAGCACGAAGTCCCCCATAAAATCCATACCAGACCTTTATCTGAATATGAACCCTGTCTGGCCAAGAAAGGAAGAGGACAAAGGTGCCCTTCCATCTGAAGCAAACCAAGCCACAAGCCCTCAACATGGGATGGGGCGAAAAACAAGGGCCTCTTACCCACAACCCTGACATTGGTTGTTGTGGTCAGCAGGAGGTGGGTTTATCAGAAAAAAATAAGAGATAAGAGTGAAAAAATGTCATCAGCACACCGAGGATTCCTCAAAATGGTCCAAAGCTTTATCCATATGGTCACAGGGTACACATACCGCAATGTTTAAGAGCCACGCAGGGCCCCTTCATCAGGCAAGTGACCTTGCCCTGCGTGGCTCCTAAATGTTGCTGTATGTGTACCCTGTGACCATGTGAATAAAGCTTTGGACCCTTTTGAGGAATCCTTGGTGTGCTGATGACATTTCTTCACTCTGATTATCTCCGTTTTACAGCTGGTTGTCATAACAGCACACAGCATTACTACAGTCATTTTCAGGAACGTAAGTGTGGACTTTAAGATAAGAGGGACCCCAGATACTAACCATCGCTTCCACGTAATCGAGTAACCCCAAACCCCCCCCCCCCCAAAAAAAAATGTAAATCTGTAAATAATGGCACCTTTTGACAAGTCAAATAATAAAAATCCCCAAAAATGTCCTACTATGTACATCCATCATCCAATCCCGTGGTATGATTGACATAATCATGATGAGTGATACCCACCAGCTTGGTGAAACAAAAAAAAAATCACCACCAACACTTCTCATCACATCACTTTTCTGCACTGAGCAACATCTCCAAGGTCCCACCTCTAAATGTAAATAAAGAGGCAGGGTCACTTGGGTGAGGTCATTGACCAAATATGGCCACTGCCACCCAATCAACTGCAGCCACCCCTAAATGTAAATAAAGGGGCAGGGTGACTTGGGTGAGGTCATTGACCAAATATGGCCACTGCCATTGGATTCGGCCAAAAAATACTTACCAGCGCCCGATCCTTGATGAGAATAGATATCATGAGAGTGGAGAAATGTCATCAGCACACCAAGGGTGCCCAAGAAGCTAAAGGTCAGTCTGAACTTGTGTTTAGGCCAAACCTTAAGCCTAACCCTAGTCCTCACACTGGCCCTGCAGGACACCTGCTGCTTTCTTGTGTATACAGAATGTATTCGTTTGACATTACTTATAGCACTTGATGAGAAGCGAGGTGAACTTATGGGGTTTTAAGTCTAAGAATCATCCGGTCTTTGCCAGAGATCCTGGTGGTGGGGCTGGAGGTTTGCCATGTGCTGCTTCAAGAAGGCCATCTTCCTGTATGTGCCTCCACTGGTGACACCGCAGAACATGACAGTTGGGAGGGGACAATGAGGAGGTTAGAGAGAAGAGCAGGATTGAAGAACATAGCTGGGACAGAACAGATGTGAATTGAATCAGCACCAATTGTGGAGTCAGAAAAGTTAGGAGATGTTGGAAACAAGAACTAGATAGGAGAGATCGAGACCAACAGGCAGAAGACCAGGACAAATACTGGACAAAGTCAGCAACAGAATTCAGGATCAGTTCAAGCCAAACAAAAAGAAGCAAGTCAGGTCACCACAGAGGGCAACATGGAAAAAGAAGCCATGGGAAACGACAGCAAAAACTGGAGGAATGATAGTGTCTTACTCCTGCAGTTGGCACTAGAGCCCAACAGAAGGGATGAGCACAGGCCTGGTCGAATTTGGATTCAAACTAAACTCGGAAGGAATCTCTAGCTGCTGCCCAACGCTTCCAGAGTATTTGGCCATATTGAATTTATATCATGAGCATCCCCTTCCACTGTCTACATGCAACTGCAAAACAAATAATGCCCTCACCACGATTGATTGGGTGATAACATAGTTACACAGTTACATAGTAGGTGAGGTTGAAAATAGACACAAGTCCATCAAGTCCAACCTATGTGAATAATGGGCGGGAGTGGCAACTTCTGGGTTCAGTCTAAACTTGGGTTCAGATCAATCCCAGAACGAAGCTATAACTCCTGCCTGTGCCAACCAATCACCTGCGACCAGAGGCATATTAGGCATTTTAGGTCAATGTTGTCATGAGCAAACCCACCCAATTGTGTAGGTGCAGTGAAAGTGAAAGTGAAGGTGGAGTGAAAATGCCCTGGTTGTAGTTGGTTGCGAGGCAATGGGCAGGAGTGGCAATTTCCTTCTGGGGTTTGGTCTGAAATTGGGTTTAGATCAAACCCATTGCCACCCAATCAACTGCAGCCAGAGCATGTGGGCATATTGGGTCAATAATTTCATGAGCATCCCCACCCCCAGAGGCGGGGTGGGAAACGTCCTGGCTGCAATTGATAGGACTGCAATGGGCGGGAGTGGCAACTTCCTTCAGGATTCGGTCTGAAATTGGGTTTAGATCAAACCCAGAAGGAAAATATCCAAGCATTAGTTGCTCCT
Organism: Aquarana catesbeiana; assembly: GCF_042186555.1. NCBI lineage: Eukaryota > Metazoa > Chordata > Amphibia > Anura > Ranidae > Aquarana > Aquarana catesbeiana. The sequence goes on from NC_133332.1 coordinate 14,896,449, forward strand.
CATTTGCCATTACACAAACAATAAAGAAAAACCAAGAAGAAAGCCATCCCTCCCACCCATTGCCAACCAATCAACTGCAGCCAGAACATCTGGCTAGATTAGGTCAACGATGTCATGAGCATCCCCACCCCCAGCTGTGAGGTTGGGAATTGCCTGGCTGCAATTGATTGGGGGCAATGAGAGGGGAGTGGATTCGGTCTGAAATTGGGTTTAGATTAAACCCAGAAGGGGGCAGTCACCACCGCCCACTGCCACCCAATCAGCTGTGGCCAGGATATTCCCCACCCTGCCATTGGGGCTGAGGATGCTCATGACATTGTTGACCTAATATGGCCACATGTTCTGGTTACAGTTGATTGGGTGGCAATGGGTGGGAGAAGCTTCCTCCTGGGTTTTGGTTGGAACCAAAGTTCAGAGCAAACTGGTGATCATCTCTACCCAACGGTCAAGATCTTCAAGAACTCAGCCGTGCCCTTTTTAATGAACAGAAGAGAAAATCTTTTAACGTCCTCTGGTGGAAAACATGACCGATCGAACGTTACCCTATATATGTTTCTTCAACCGTTCTTTACATTACTGGGATACAAACAAGCTGCCTATCGTTAAACACTGAACATATGGTCCGAGCAGAACATGGGCTACATTTTTATATTTTCTTTTTTTTTTTTTTCTCAAGCCTCAGAGATGTCACCGGCGCTCACAAAGTCGCTGCGGTTTGATGGCACAAATGTTAATTAAGAATTCCTTTTGACTCACGGTGGAAGGGGGAAAAAAAAAGCCCTCGCCATATGTTCCCGAATATATAACATTTATGAGAGGCATAATTTATGCTATTTTGTCTCTCCGTACTTAATCAAGTTAAATAAATTTGAACGCGGGGCTACATTTCAATGTTTGTGAGTGCGCAGCGAGTTCATATATTTCAAAAGCGACAAATCAGCTCTGTGGAAAATATAAGTTTTCTGTTTGTAGTGGCGGCTGCGTGCAGATGGATGCATGCAAATTCCTTCTGCCCTTGGGGGGGGGGGGGGGGGCGGGAACAGCAACCAGCGATTATTTTTAATATTATGTTGAAGAACTCTGGTCTGTAGATTTTAACGAAGAGGTTGTTAAACTCAAAATTAAATGTTGGATCAATTCTTATTTTCTTTTTGAGGGCAAAAGCGAACTTTTGCGTGGCAGTAATGTGCGTGAAATTGGGTTTAGATCAAACCCACAAGGGGTAGCGGTCAATACCGCCCACTGCCACCCAATCAGCTATGGCCAGGGCATTCCCCACCCCGCCTTTTGGGCATGAAGATGCCATTGTTGACCTAATAATGGCCATATGTTCTGGCTGCAGTTGACTGGGTGTCAATCGGTGGGAGAAGCTTCCTTCTGGGTTCGATCCAGACTTTTTTTTTTTACCTACATTTTAGCAACTCAGCAGATTTATAAAAATAAAGTGGACCTGTACATGTTAATGTAGAACTCCGGACAAAATTTCAAAAAAAGGCCATATAGTATATGATGCAGTCTGACGGTAGCATTAATATTTTGACTTTCTGAGTCCTCCCTGTAACATAGTTGAACTGCCTGTGGATCCTGCCATTGGATCTGCTATATTTCCACTTCCTAGAATAGGATGACAACGCTGTTGGTTCTTCAGGAAAATCACACAGGAGCGTTGTCACCCTGGGGCCAGGGAAATCTTAGATGGACTTTGAGAAAGAGACATATTAAAGGCCAACTGCAGCTACCACTCCATTAAAAAAAAAAAAATTTAAACATAAACCTGACCACTGTAAGCATCACACCCATATCCCCGCAGGGCAGGGCCGTCTTTAACACAGGGCAAAAGGGGCAGCTGCCCCGGGCACAGTCATTGTTGTGGGGGCCCAAGGCAGCTTCCCCTTGAGCCTGCACTGCCCGTAATTAGTTGATAAGTGGATTCAGGAGCGCCCACGAAAATGTTTTCCCAGGGTCCAATCAATAAAAAAAAAAAGACAACCCTGCCGCTGAGTAGTGATATATGGTTTGTCCCAGCCTCTGTAATGGTCAATTCTGCTGGACAGCTTGGACCGTTCCAAAACGTGGCAACATAAATAATCTACTAGCGGGATCAACTGGTAAAAAAAACTATAACAACAAAATCAGTATGGGGGACTCAGAATCAGAAAAGCAAAAACTGTTGTAATAATTCTAGTAACAGACTACAGCATAGATACCATTGACTTATTCTGGCCAAAGTTCTTCAATAAGTCAAAGGGCTATGCTTATAGTCTTGCCAGAATGGACAGAGTAATTGGAGGAAGAGTAAGCAATGGGTAATTAAAATAACCTTTCCTGGATAAAATGCTGCTTCAGGCTCCCTTCAGTGCTATCCACTAAAGTTTAGGCGCTTTGTCTTTACATTCCCTTGGAAGGAAGGAAAGGATTTCCCCAAGGAAAGGATTGTGATTGGCTGCTTCTATCCTTCAGCGAGCGTCACGTGAACGATACCAAAACATTCTCCAATTATAGATCCATGGCATTTCTCGGGACGGGTCTCCTGATGGTGATAACAGTGGACCGTGTCTGTGTAATGTGTGTAGACACCATCAGAAGCCTGTGTGACAGGGTGACAACGTAGGAGCACAACTGGGAGATGGGGTGGAGTGCTGTCACCCTATAAAAGGAAGCGCCATAATGGCAAGATCACTGGCAATTATTTTAATGAGACGACATTGACATGTTAAAGCGTCTATGACATTTTAGAGGCTGGGGTGGATAAAGTGTAAGGGATTCGTTAATGAACTTTCCTGGAGAAAATGCTGCTCTGGGCTCCCTTCAGCCCTGCCCACAAAGGTCTAGACACTTTGTCATTTGATCACCGTGAAAAAGAAGGGTTGCGATTGACTGCTTCTATCCTTCAGAGAACACCATGTGACTAATACTTAGGCCTTCGGAACTATGGCCTTCTCTATAGATGTATGGTAGTTCTCATGGTGTATACACTGGACCATGTGTGTAGACTCCACCAGAAACCCATGAGACATGGTGGCAACATAAGAGCACAACAAAGAGAGAGAGAGAGAAAAGAGGAGGGGGGGGGAGAGAGGGGGAGAGAGAGGGGGGGAGAGAGGGGGGGAGAGGGGGGGGGGGAGGGGGGAAGAGAGGGGAGAGAGAGAGGGGGGGAGAGAGAGGGGGAGAGAGGGGGAGAGAGAGGGGGGAAGAGAGGGGAGAGAGGCGAGAGAGTGTGGAGAGAGAGAGAGAGAAAAGAGGAGGGGAGGGGGGGGAGAGGGGGAGAGAGAGGGGGGGAGAGAGAGGGGGAGAGAGGGGGAGAGAGAGGGGGGAAGAGAGGGGAGAGAGAGAGGCGAGAGAGTGTGGAGAGAGAGAGAGAGAATGAAGAAAGAGAAAGAATATATAGAGAGAGAGAGAAGGAGAAAGAATAACGCGAGAGAGAGAGAGAGGAGAGAGAGAGATGTGAGAGAGTGGGGAGAGAGAGAACACGCAAGAGCGAGAGAGAAAAGGGGGAGAGAGAGAGAGAGAGAGAAGGGGAGAGGGGGAGAACAGGAGAGAGAGGGGGAGGGGGGAGAAAAAGGGAGAGAGAGAGAGAGAGAGAGAGAGAGAAGGAGAGGGGGAGAACAGGAGAGAGAGGGGGGAGAAAAGGGAGAGAGAGAGAGAGAAGGGGGAGAGAGGGAGAGGGAAGAGAGGGGGGAAGAGAGAAAGCACGCAAGAGCGAGAGAGAGAAAAGGGGGGGGAGGGAAGGGGAGAAGGGGGAGAACAGGGGAGAGAGAGAGGGAGAGAGAGGGGGAGAGAGAGGGAGAGCAAGAGAGCGGGGGAGGGGGAGAGAGAGGGGGGAGATAGGGAGAGAGGGGGAGGGGGAGAGAGAGGGGGGGAGATAGGGAGAGAGAGCAAAGGAGAAAGAGAGAGAGCAGAGAGAAGAGAAAGAGAAGGAGAGAGAGAGAGAGAGAGAGAGAGAGAGAGAGAGAGAGAGAGAGAGAGAAGAGAAAGAGAAGGAGAGAGATAGAGAGAATGGGAGAAACTTAGAAGGAATAAGAAAGAGAGAAGGAAGGAGAGAGAAGGGAAAGGGAAAGGAAGGGGGGGATAGGTAGAGCAAATTAAGGAGAACAATGGTAGGGGAAAGGTAAAAAAATAAAGAAAAAAGAAGGAAAAGGGAAAAGGAAAGGGAAAAGAAGGGAAAGATAAGGAAAGCAAAGAAGAAGAAAATAGATGAAAAGAAATTAAAGGAAAGGAGAGGAAAAGAAACCAAATGAAAGAGAAAGAAGAAAGAAATTGCAACTGGAACACATGGGCAAAGCGCAGGCCCTCTATAACAGGAAGTGCCTGAACAAGGATCTTCATGGCAGGATCACCAGGAATTATTTTAATGAAACATCAAGCGTCACGAGATTTAGAGTTTGGGTTTACTTTTCAAGTGCCATAAATGATGTTCTTGGTGTTCCTTTAATTTTAATTTTAAGTATATGCGCCCAAATCCACCGCAACTAAATCACGAGACAAAAACACATCATTCAACAAAGGGACCCCCGGGAACTTACATGACAGAGATTTCAAGAAATATACGGTACATAAAACTGAAGTTTTAACTGGAAGGTGAAATACGCACAGCTCAGATGTGGGAGCGGACGAGGATTTGGACATAAGCTGCGGCGCAGTGTGCACTCGATATTTTTTTTCATATTTTTCTGTGTTGGAGCAGATGGAAAGCAATGCACCCTGGGATATGTCATTTATCACTGTGACAATGTGTAGCTTACCCGTGAACCGCTCACCACAGGGGAACCGCCAGATCCCGAGCCCATCCCCCCGCAAAAACCGATGCTGGACCGCTGAAGTTTGGCAACGGCCGCACTGCTCATTAATTTAATCATATTAATTTATTAGTTGTGTGCATCAAAGTTAATCCGCCACTGAATTGTCTCAAGCAACAGTTTCCGTGCCGGCGGCTCCCAGAAGGGCGCGCGAGCGGTGCTTACAATTCACATTCCTAGAAAAACAGCTGCACGTATGAAACTGCGACGATAGAGGACATGGATTCAGGTAGGGGGTGGGGGGGGGTAGAATTTTGTTTCCGCGGTAGTATAACAAGCCTCACGGCAAAACAGGAACAAGGCTGACGTAAGACATTACGATCTAAAGTGGAATACACAAGTGAGATACGTCGACGATTTTCTGCGGATGTGATCCAGATACGCCGGTACACCCGCAGTGACCTCACCGTTCAGTATTTCGGTTAAAGAATACAGCCCGGTCACGGAACCACCCCAAGTCTGCTGAATGGACAGCTGAAGCCACAATGACATGCCCCTAGGGGCGCACATGGGGCGAACTCCTAGTCTAGGACTTAGGCCACACCTCCGCAGATACAACAGTGGTTCTGTATTTTGTTGAAAATTTGCGCAACATTTTAATTTCAATGGGCTGCCCTGCCAACAGGTCATGCTTGCAGAGCCATTATTGGTTAATGGCACCCCAAATGCAGGAATAAGATGCTCATTTTGCCGCACGAAAAAATCCACAACAAATGCAGTAAAAATTTTAAAAATGTGCAAACCATCACGTGGCCGAAAGCCCCATGAGCTACTTTGACGCGCATAGGGCAGCCCATTGAAATCAATATGCTGCTCCAAGCATGACACATGAAATCGCGCCCAAAAAAAAAAATAAATAAGACTTGTGAGTTTCAAATCGCTAGGTGGTATTTCTGTCCATTCGGTCTTGATATTACACATGCTCTCACACACATGCACCTTCGCATCTGCATAGGTGTGGCTAAAGTTCTAGACAAGGAGTTTTTCCAAGCACAAATCCCCCCCCCTCCAAACCTCCCCTTTCCAGGACAAATTCCCCATCCTAGCAAAAATCCCCCTACAAATTTCCCCTCCTAGTACAAATACCCCCTCCCCCCAATCATCCCTACTAGTACAAATCACCCCCCAAAAACCTATTTCCTCTCTATCAAATTACTTTCAAAGCACAAACTCCCCAAATCCCCCCCCTCCTACCACAAATCCTTTTCCCCTTTCCCCTCTCCCAACACAAATTCCCCAAAATCACCACTCCTAGCCCACCTCCCCAAAATAGCCCTCTTAGAACAATATTAACTCCCTCCTGTCCCCCCTCCAAATTCCCATTCTCAACACAAATCCCCTCCAACTCCAGTCTTCTAGTGGTCCCCCCCCTCCACCTCACATGATACCACAGTCGCCCCTCCTGTCCACCCCTTGTCCTGGCCCTGTCGTGGTGATACAGCTTTACTGTCCGATCAGCAGACTAGGGGGGCGGTTCCATGGCCAGGCTGTTTACCTTAACTGTAGAAAGTGAAAATGCTGCGCTAAACCCTAAATGTGAAAAACAAAAACAAAAGCAGCTGACACACAAACAGACCAAGTCCACTGAGAAATAACAACAAAAAGTGCAGCGCTAAAAATATCTAACATGCGATAATAAACATGTAAATATGAAATAAACACCCTTTCGAATGCAAAAAAATATGAACAACAAATTATAATCAGATGTCCTTATGTGAAATATGGAACAGCAAATTTTAAAGTCCATATAAAAAATAGTGAAGGGATATCTCCTCAAGTTGGAAGGCAACAGTGAACACCAGAAGACGTGTGGATATTCAATGAAAATGAATGGGTACCCTTACCGGATCAGTAGGACGCACTTATCCTATAGCAGTGCGTCAGAAAGGCATGGGGAGGATCTCCCGTGATGTTCAAACCAGATGGTGTCTTGTGGGCCGCGAGCCCCGATGGATGATGGTAGACACAGGTGGGAGTTGAGCGGCTGCCCCTCACATTCCCCGTTTCCAGAGGGGGATGATCCGAAGATGGTAATTCAGCATAGAAACGTGGAAAAAGAAAAAGGGGAGCTCCACATGGTGTAGGTCAAACAAATGGGATTTATTGTAGTAAAACACCATACACCATACATAAATAAAAAGTGCAGGGGGGCCTGTTGAAGACTGTTTAGTCGAAACGCGTAGGGATAGCATCTCCAGCTTCCCACATTTTTAACCCTAATGTGATCACTTTTTATTTATGTATGGTGCTCAACTCCCACCTGTGTCTACCATCATCCATCGGGGCTCGCGGCCCACAAGGACATCTGATTATAATTTGTTGTTCATATTTTTTGCTTTCGAAAGGGTGTTTATTTCATATTTACATGTTTATTATCACATGTTAGATATTTTTAGTGCTGCAATTTGTTGTTGTTTCCCTTAACTAAAATCCTGAACGTTGAGGTTACGGGGGGGTATGCTGGTGTCTCTGAATCAGGAAACAGCAGCGGTAAATCATCTACGTATCTCACTGTCACACAGCACAGCTAGCCCAATCACCAGCCCTTTTTCTGCTGCAGTAGAGCAACACAGCTTGGGCACCCCCACACCCCCAACCTGTGATTGAGACAGTGGAGGAGCAGAAACCAGTTGATGAGGTCATCTAAGAAACGTGCACACGTTGCACCCACCAAACCACATGGTACTTTTCCCACATATTGAAATGCCCCGCCCCCCTCTTACAGTTCTAATAATTTTTCTGGTGGCGTTTATTTGGGTTACAAAGCAGCACCTCCCCATTCCTCGCCTAGACGAGAGTTACATTTATTTGACCTGATCCCCCTCCCCCCCCGCCCTTCCTGCATATTAGCAGATGTGTTGCAGGGCTTCGGGCCCAGAGCAAACCCAATGGCACATCTGTGCACACATTGGTTTCTCTCCACCTTCTGCGCATGCGCAGAGTTTACCGCACATGCGCAAAGACACCTGTCAGGGAAGACATCTGCCATTTTTGCACATGCGCATCAGAGTGCTCATCAACATTTCCCCCTACAATAGACGCGAATGGGACTGCCTGTATGGGATGCACTTGAATGAGGAGGAAGGAGCGTGCCCACATTGTCGCATCTTAAAGGGGACGTACCTGTATGCCCGTTTGCCCAGCCGGGCCATTGTGCCGACGTATATCGTTGTGCGCTGGTCGGCGTGTGGTTAAATGAATTTATTCTTGATATTTACTTGATGCCAGGAAGATCCCTCAAAGAATACATTGGCGTGAGGGCAGCCATGTTGTGCAGACTGGGGCGTTGCCCTTTTTGCTGCCTTCTTGCATTAACATGATTATTGAGCGAATTTCTAGCTGTACTCAGCGGCAGAGTAATTAGCTCTTCCATGCGATCCTCCCGGGAACTCGGGACAATGCCGCGGCCGCCCGTAATAAAATGAATTATCAGGAAAAGAATTCCCATTGTTGTTGTTTTCCTGCCCAGTTATATCTTTTGTCAATGTAAACATCTCTCTACCATCCGGCATTTTCTTAGATAACCTTGGAGTCACTTTGATACATTGAAACCCTCAGCTATCTCTTCCGAACAACGTTTACAATGTATCTAAACCCAAGAAATAAGAATGTAACATATTGTAGCATACTCATTCTAAGATGTGGTGGCTGAATTTCTTATTCCCCCTTTATTTTCACCTAGTGATCCTGCCAGTAAGTCTGTTGTTTTTCAGGTTACTTTTAGGCCTCATTCACACAAGATGTAATATACAGTACTCCTGTGCAGGGCCTGAGATGCACAGGTGTTCTGTCCAACCTATGCTCTATGAGTAATGAGTAAGCACTTAGTATAAATAATTTTTGAACTACATCTTCCTGGAGTGCGGCTGTGCGGATTTTCTCATCTACCTTCAACCTATGCTCTTGGTTGAGCTGGTAAGCGTATATTGATTGGTTCGCGCAAAAGTTATAGCGTCTACAAAATAGGGGATAGATTTATGGCATTTTTATTATTATTTTTTTTTTTAATTAGTAATGGCAGCGATCTGTGATTATTTTCGGGACTGCAACATTATGGCGGACACATCGGACACTTCTGACACTATTTTGGGACCACTGTCATTTATACAGCGATCAGTGCACTGATTACTGTGTAAATGACACTGGCAGGGAAGGGGTTAAACACTAGGGGGCGATCAAGGGGTTAAGCGTGTCCTAGGGAGTCATTCTAACTGCGGGGGGGGTGGGCTAAAACTCATATGACAGCGATCACTGCTCCCGATGAGCAGTGATCTCTGTCATGTCACTAGGCAGAACGGTGAAATGGCTTGTTTACATAGGAATCTCCCTGTTCTTCTGCTCCGTGACGCAATCGCGGTCACCCGGCAGAGATCAAGTCCGCGGGACCCGCGGGCGCGGTCACGGAGCGCGCGGCTTCGTTTAAATAAAATTGGGCTGCCACGCCCTTAAAAAACACAGTCTGGACTGACCAGTGTTCCTAAAAGAAATGCATACACCACTTGAGCATAATCACCCCAGATCGTTACAGTATATACAGTATCTGACAAAAGTAAGTACACCCCTCACATGTCTGTAAATCTTTTCTTCTATCTTTTCATGTGACAACACTGAAGAAATGACACTTTGCTACAATGTAAAGTAGTGAGTGTACAGCTTGTATAACGGTGTAAATTTGCTGTCCCCTCAAAATAGCCAGGATTACTCACTGATGGTAGATTAGTATGAATGTGGGGGTGCTCTCCAAGCATAAATGAGTGAGTAATCCTGGCTTTTTTGCACATACCCTTTTTGCATTTATGCTTGCTATAATATAAGGAGGACATACAGCTATCAATTGTCATCGGATTTGTATCCTCATTTAGCATCCATTCAGCCACGAGGACATACAGGGGATGATTTACTGAAGGTAAAAAGACTGTGCACTTTGGAAAGTGCAGTTGCACACGGCAAGAGCAGTTGCACCAGAGTTTAGTAAATGAGCAGAAGCTCTGCTGACTTTCATCAACCAATCATGTGCAAGCAAAAATGTTTTTTTCCATATCTACAATCTGTACGCTACTTCTCTTCGATTTGTGATGGGCCACATATGTACCAAAACTCCTGATGAAGCTCACAAATTGAGCGAAACATGTTGAGTGGTATTCATTGAGTGGTTTTGTCAATATCTTATCACAATTGATGGATTCAGATTGAAAGATTGTTTGTTTTTAGATGTCTCGGTGATATTTTGTAATAAAAATTTTGAATAAAAGATCCATTTTTAGATAGTTCAGATTTTGCATACATTATTTATCTGGTTTGACTTGATACTGTTAAGCACCTTAAAAGTCCCAGGGGTAATTTTACCCCAATCCCTCCTATTTATACTCAAGCAAAAATGCTGTTTTTTTTTTTTTTATTTTCCTTGCACGTGATTGGGTATTCTTTGCAAAGTGAAGCTTTACCTCATTTACTAAGCTCTGGAGCGACTGCACTTGCAGAGTGCAATTGCACTTTCCAAGGTGCACAGTCTATTGGCCTTTGGTAAATCAACCCCACTGTCTTATTATAGACCCCTCGGCATATGGGTATAGTGCACATCTATACACTCGCATGTCCCCACTTGTGTGGTTACACATCGCTTTCATATCCAGTGGTAATACTATGTTGGACATTTGCTATATGCTTATTTAAAATAACACAGGAAGAGAACTTTGGATTGATCTACATCTCAGGATATACCAACTCCTACCAGGCGGAATTAGGCCCCTCTGTTCTCTCCTACATTACAGCATTCGATCATAGATTTTTTTTGTCCTTTCATTGTTTATTTTTCCTGTCCCATTTGTCCCCACTTTTTACCATCCTCTTTCTTCTCGTGACTGACGGACTGCAGGTACCATGGCTAGCCATTGAGCTGTTCGTGTTTGGGAACAGCGTGAACATTTAGTGCATTTGCATTATTACGCTGTCCCCTCAGGAATTGTATGGTTTAGCCTGTATTCTCAGGTAGTAGGGGGTCTCATAGGTGCTATAGGGGGGGTGCTATATATTGGGGTAGGGAGGAACCTCCCCATTTGCGGGCTTCCTCACTCTTTTATGAGGGATTATATACTGTTTACAGGAAGGGTACAGATAATTTGGTGGGATTCTCCTTACCGGTATTCCCACCATATCTGTCTTTTAGGGGTGGTTGTGTACACATTTTTTCTGTGCTCAGTTTTGTATAGATAATAAATCTTTTTTGTAGTTTACTCTCTTTAGTGTGTTTTGGTCATTTAGTGTCATGGTCTGGGGCTGCATGAGTGGTGCCGGCACTGGGGAGCTACAGGTCATTGAGGGAACCATGAATGCCAACATGTACTGTGACATACTGAAGCAGAGCATGATCCCCTCCCTTCAGAGACTGGGCTGCAGGGCAGTATTCCAACATGATAACGACCCCATACATGCCTCCAAGATGACCACTGCCTTGCTAAAGAAGCTGAGGGTAAAGATGATGGACTGGCCAAGCATGTCTCCAGACCTAAACCCTATTGATCATCTGTGGGACATCCTCAAACAGAAGGTGGAGGAGCGCAAGGGATCTAACATCCACCAGCTCTGTGATGTCATCATGGAGGAGGGGAAGAGGACTCCAGTGACAACCTGTGAAGCTCTGGTGACCTCCATGCCCAAGAGGGTTGAGGCAGTGCTGGAAAATAATGGTGGCCACACAAAATATTGACACTTTGGGCCCAGTTTGGACATTTTCACTTAGGGGTGTACTCACTTTTGTTGCCAGCGGTTTAGACATTAATGGCTGTGTGTTGAGTTATTTTGAGGGGACAGCAAATTTACACTGTTATACAAGCTGTACACTCACTACTTTACATTGTAGACAAGTGTCATTTCTTCAGTGTTGTCACATGAAAAGATAAATAATAAAAAATTATATATATATATATATATATAAAAAATATTTCCAAAAATCTGAGGGGTGTACTCCACCCCAGACTCGCTCATCCATGTTTCTATGGACCTTGCTTTGTGCACTGGTGCGCAGTCATGTTGGAACAGGAAGGGGCCGTCCCCAAACTGTTCCCAACTGTTCCCACAAAGTTGGGAGCATGAAATTGTCCAAAATGTCTATGGTATGCTGACTCCTTAATGCCCTGTACACACGGTCGGCACGAAAAAGTGCGATCGGATTGTGTTGGCGGAAAATCCGATCATATGTGGGCTCCATCGGACTTTTTCCATCGGAATTTCCGACACACAAAGTTTGAGAGCTGGATATAAAATTTTCCGACAACAAAATCCGATCGTTTAAATTCCGATCGTGTGTACACAAATCCGACGCACAAAGTGCCACGCATGCTCAGAATAAATTAAGAGACGAAATCTATTGGCCACTGCCCCGTTTATAGTCCCAATGTACGTATTTTACGTCACCGCGTTCAGAACGATCAGATTTTCCGACAACTTTGTGCGACCGTGTGTATGCAAGACAAGTTTGGCCCAAAATCCGTCAAAAAAATTCCGATGGATTTTGTTGTCGGAATGTCCGATCAATGTCCGACCGTGTGTACAGGGCATAAGAGTTCCCTTCACTGGAACTAAGGGGCCAAGCCCTTAAAAACAACCCCACACCATAATCCCCCCTCCACCAAATGGACCAGTACAAAAAACAAGGTCTATAAAGACATGGATGAGTGAGTTTGGTGGGGAGGAACTTGACTGTCCTGCCCTCAACACCTTTGGGATGAATTAGAGCGGAGACTGCAAGCCAGGCATTCTCATCCAACATCAGTGCCTGACCTCACAAATGCTCTTCTGGAAGAATGGTCAAACATTCCCATAGACACACTCCTAAACCTTGTGGACAGAAGAGTTGAAGCTGTTATAGCTGCAAAGGGTGGGCCAACAGAATAATGAACATTACGGATGAAGGCTGGGATGCCATTAAAGTCCATGTGCGTGTAAAGGCAGGTGTCACAATACTTTTGACAATATAGTGTATGTATGTATATGTATATGTATATGTATATATATATATATATATATATATATATATATATATATATATATATATATATATATATATATATATATGTTCATTCAGAATTCCCGCTGGTCGAACGCATATATAAGGCAGCATGGCAGTGGCTTTATTCTCTGCTGGCACATACATGTGTCACTATTTTTGTTGGGAGCACGAGGTATGATACATGGATAATAAAATAGCAATTTATTGAATGGAAATTGACACATACATATAAAAGTTGTTGAGAATGTCAAGTCGGATAAAAACATATATCAGTATAAAATTTGCATCAAGCAGCTATGCTTCTCCCTATACAAGTTTTACACAGCCAGGTTGTTTGAATTAAATGAAAACACATCCTATAATTTGACGCGTTTCGTCGAATGTAGTTTCACTTCTTCAGGAGTGGATGCCAACCAACGTGATCTGTCGGCTAAAAAAAAAAAATGGATACATAAATTGTTTTGTAGCACTCTCTAAAGGTGTGGGGAGTACAGATACTGTACATATGAGTGTCCTAAATAAAACAGGACTTACAAATCAGCTTGAAACTTGATCTAGAATAACACCTCCAAGTGGTGACCACTGCTCAATGTCTGTCCTGGGAATGGTGGAAGGGAATCATGGCACCCAATGGGAAAACCCAAGGGACAAAATATTTTCTACACCCACAATTTTGTTTCACTATCATTCTCTTTCTTAGGATTGTTGATCGTTTCCTGTCATTTTGCATCTTCCCATTCCATCCATGCACTCTCGAGTTCGGCCCTTGGGTTTTCCCATAGGATGCCATGGGGTTCCCTTCCACCATTCCCGGGACAGACATTGAGCAGCGGTCACCATTTGGAAGTGTTATTCTAGATCAGGCTTTCTCAACCAGTGTTCCCTGGAACCCTAGGGTTCCTCCAGAGTTTGCTTGGGGCTCCTTGAGCTGTGGCTGATTGACATCCCATTTGATGGTGCTTGCATAATTCTGGAGCCTATGCCAATCGGCAGAGCCAACTGCATAACACTGATGGTCTATTTAGCTGTCTATAATGGAGGCATTATGACCACCATGGCAAAAGGGTAATCTTTCCCACTGATCTCCAACAAATTGGTTTTAGAAGGGGTTCCCCCAAGTCCTGAAATTTACTTCAAGGGTTCCTCTTGGATAAAAAAAGGTTGAGAAAGGCTGTTCTAGATCAAGTTTCAAGCTGATTTAGAAGTTCTGTTTTATTTAGGACACTCGTAGAGTATTTGTACTTCCCACAACTTTAGAGAGTGCTACAATATAATTCATATATCCGTTTTTAGCTTATAGATCACATGTTGGTTGGCATCCACTCCTCAAGAAGTAAAACTACATTGACGAAACGCGTCAAGTTATTGGATGCACTTTAATTTAATTCAAACAACCTGGCTGTGTAAGACTTGTATAGGGAGAAGCATATCAGCTTCATGTATATTTTAATATTGATGTATGTTATTATCCAGCTTGACATTCTAAACAACTTTTATATGTATGTGTCAATTTCTATTCAATAAATTGCAATTTTATTACCCATCTACCATACCTAATTTAAAGTCCCATGGGCAAATATTTTGTTTTGACATGTATCAGGATGTAAGCATGGCACAATAGGTACCAGATCACAATTGTATTATTATTGTGTTTACGCCGGCGTCACACATATGGACCTCCATGGAGATGGGCTTTCATCTGAGGCCCTAAGCACTCCCAGCACAGTGACCACGTCATCACCGATGGCTACCAGTGGCTGGTAGGATGGGCTTCTGGGCTTCTGATCGCTGTGACTGCCAACAACAGCGATCATATAATAGGAATGTCCATGAAATGCCACTGGCAAATCCTAAACATGTTTACGCCAGCATCATACATATATACAGCTCCATGGAAATGGGCTTTCCTCTGATGCCCTAAGTGCTCCCAGCCAGGGGCGTTGCTAGGGGGTGGCTTTTGAGGCTATAGCCCCGAATCTGAGGCCAATAGCCCCGAGTCTCTGCAGGGGTCTCCAAGGGGAGGGGAGGCTCTCTGGGGACCCTTATGTAAGTGGGGGGCTCTCTGGGGACCCTGATGTAAGGGAGAGGCTCTCTTGGGACCCTGATTTTAAGGCCTAGGCTCTCTAGGGACCCAGATTTAAGGGGGAGGCTCTCTGGGGACCCTAATGTAAGGGGGCCTCTCTGGGAACCCTGATGTAAGTGGGGGGGGCCCTCTGGGTACCCTGATGGAAGGGGGAGGCTCTCTGAGGACTCTGATGTAAGGAGGAGGCTCTCTGGGGACCCTGATGTAAGGTGATGTAAGGGGGGGCTCTCTGGGGACCCTGATGTAAGCGGGGGGCTCTCTGGGGATATATATACACTCACACGTATATTACTGTATATACATGTGTATGCCCGCCCAAGCGTATGACTTTCTTTACTACGCTGCTATGGGCTCTAGCCCCAGATCTTTTGTAGACCTAGCAACGCCCCTGCTCCCAGCACAGTGAACAGACAGCTACCAGTAGTTGGCAGGATGGGCTCCTGATCAAGTGATCGTTATGACAACCAACCGCAGTGATCGTATAATAAGAAAGCCCATAAATTGCCTTCCGGAACACGTTTACTCCAGCGTCACATATATATGCAGCTCCAAGAAAATAGGCTTTTCTCAGATTCCCTGAGCATTCCCAGCACAGTGACCATACCATCACAGATGGGTATCAGTGGTTGGCAGGATGGGCACCAGATCACGTGATCTTCATTACAGCCAATCACAAGGATCATATAAATTAGAAAGCCCATAGCGCATCTTAACATCTTCACGCCAGCGTCAAGCGTATATGCAGCGCTCACTCAGCGCTCCCAGCACAGTGACCAAGCCATCACCCATGGTTCCCGGTCCGGGGCTTCGGATCACGTGATCGCTGTGACAGCCAATCACAGTGGTCACGTATATACCCCTGCCGGTGTCCAGAATGTGGGAATAGGAATCAGCACACCAATTCAGGAGTGTAGGCATATTCAATACGAGACGCCGCTCAAACCAACCTCTGTCACCCAGCTGTAAGAGAACTGTTGTAGCGCATCGGGTGTGCTCGTGCACGCATACGGAACTTGGTGGATCGCAGATGCGCCAATGCGCAAAGGAATGTGCGTGCTCGCGGGAGCGCATCCACAGTTCCCTTTGGCGCCAGACGGCCTATTTAAAGGGACGCACTGACCTCTGCTCAATGCTGACTGATCTTAAGCTGTTCCCTGATACCCTGAATCCGGCTGTTATCCTGCTTGATACCCGTTGCTGAACTTGGCTTTCCTTGACCCTGCTTCTGGACTCTCCTATACTCCTGACTACTGGTTCCTGATCCCGGCTTCCCATTTGGCCTTGCCCCTGTCTAATGCCTTGGTACCCTGCTGCCCGCCTGCTACAGAACCCGGCTATCCTAGTGACCTCTCTTCTGTTTCCTGCTTGGCTCAACACTACCCTCTGAGTGTCTGCGACTACAGTCCTGTGACCAGCTGCAACTTCCTGCCTTCCAAGAGTCGCATCCTCTGCTGCAAGTTTTCCGGGCCTACATCTGCAGGCACTCATGTTCCTCCTTTCCCTCGGCTTCCCACTCTCAGCGGGACCTGGGCTGGAGATACAAGAGAGGTTGACCTTGTCACTTCAGACTCCGATCAGGTACACGACACCAGCCCTGGTGGGCGAGGCGAAACGCGTCAGTAGGTGTGGTTGGAGCAGCACTGGCTGGAGCCATACACCGTTACATTTATATATGAAGCACCAGGTCGGTTTTGAGGGCCATCTCATCTTGCAGAAGCCAATCACAGTGATCACATAATTGAAAAACCCCTCTCCCGGTGATAACGACTTCTTATAGGACCTTAAAGGAGTTAAAGCACAACCCCCCCAACTCAGTAACCCCCCCCCCCCCTTTGTGCCTCATTCAGCTACTAAAAAATATGGAACTCCTGGGTATGACTATCTGGTTCTTGCAGGGACTGGGAGTGTGTGATCGCCTCCCATAATGCAGTGTTCTGGCCTAGTGACTAACATTGTACCATGACCGAGGGGCTGATGCCCCCATCAGTTACAGTACAGGGTATTTTGTGGAAGCCGAAAAAGCAGGGGGGCTAGCATTGTGAAAGTGAGAGTAGCGGGGTCAGGGGAGGGGCTTTAAAGAGACTTTTTTGATTCAGCCATGTGTGAAGCAGTTCTGGGTCTTATTGATAAATTCTAAAACCGTTCGCTCATTTATAAAGGCAATTTTTCAGGCCCCACTCACACCTGGGCAACGCACTTATACCCGTTTTTTTTTTTTTTTCATGCTATTTTGTGCAACTGTCGGGCAGCCTATTTACTTGAATGGGCGGCCTTACACGCAACAAAGGCGCCAAACTAACTTTGCACCTTTTTTGGGCACTGAGCCACATGCATTTCTGTACTGCGCATTTCGTCACATGAAAAAAATGTTCATCTACTAGCCATGTTTGGGGTGTCATTAACCACTTCGCCTTCGGAAGATTTACCCCCCTCTCCTTCATGACCAGGCCGCTTTTTGCATTTTTGGCACTGCATTACTTTAAATGACAATTGCGCGGTCGTGCGACGCTGTACCCAAACAAAATTCATGTCATTTTTTCCCCACAAATAAAGCTTTCTTTGGGTGGTATTTGATCACCTCTGGGTTTCTTATTTTTTGCGCTACAAATGAAAAAAGACCGAAAATATTGAAAAACAAACAGCATTTTTTTACTTTCTGCTATAAAACATATCCAATAAAAAAAATTTTAAAAATCAAATTTCTTCATCAATTTAGGCCGATATGTATTCTGCTACATATTTTTGGTAAAAAAAAAATCCCCATAAGCGTATATTGATTGGTTGACACCAGGGGTACGCAACCTTGGCACTTCAGCTGTGGTGAAACTACAAATCCCGTCATGCTTCTGCCTCTAGGAGTCATGCCTGGGATGGTCAGGGTCTTGCAATGTCTCCTGGGACTTGTAGTTTCACCCCAGCTGGAGGGTCGAGGTTGCCCACCCCTTTTTTTTTTAAAAGCCAGGGGCGTGTGAAACACAGCCAAAAACTCCACCCGGTGCCAAAAAAAGTGCACACACATAAAGAGGTGACACAAAACGTGGCCACCCCTGGTTTACACAAACGTTATAGCGTCTATAAACTATGGGATATATTTATGATTTTTTTTTTTTTTTATGGTAGTAATGGCGGCGATCAACAACATATAGTGGGACTGTGACATTGCAGCGGACAATCTGACACTAACTGACACTGTTTGGGGACCAGTGGCACAATACAGTGATCAGTGCTAAAAATATGCACTGTCACTGTACTAAATGACACTGGCTGGGAAGGGGTTAACATCTAGGGCGATCAAAGGGTTAACTGTGTGCCTAGCCAGTGTTTTTGTGTACTATTCACTGCTTTTACTAGGGAAGAGATGGATTCTAGTCCCTGCTTTGCAGGAACACAGAATTCATTCCTTCCTGTCAGAACGGAGATCTGCCTCATTTACGTAGACAGATCCCCAGTCTGTGTGTTTTACCGGCGATCGGTGGGTGCCAGAGGACACTGAGTGCTCAGCACCCGCAGATCGGCTTCTGCTATGAATAATCACATGCTCCCCCTGCTGGCAGAAGTGCGCCCCCGGCTGGCCGAAGTGCGCCCCCTGCTGGCCGAAGTGCGCCCCCCTGCTGGAAGAAGTGCGCCCCCTGCTTGTAGAAGTGCGCCCCTGCTGGCCGAAGTATGCCTCCTGGTGGCTGAAGTGCGCCTCCTGCTGGTAGAAGTGTGCCCCCTGCTTGTAGAAGTGCGCCCCTGCTGGCCGAAGTATGCCTCCTGGTGGCTGAAGTGCGCCTCCTGCTGGTAGAAGTGTGCCCCCTGCTTGTAGAAGTGCGCCCCTGCTGGCCGAAGTATGCCTCCTGCTGACCGAAGTATGCCTCCTGCTGACCGAAGTGTGCCCCCTGCTTGTAGAAGTGCGCCCCCGCTGGCGGAAGTATGCCTCCTGCTGACCGAAGTGTGCCCCCTGCTGGCTGAAGTGCGCCCCCTGCTGGCTGAAGTGCGCCCCCTGATGGCAGAAGTGCACCCCTGATGGCAGAAGTGCACCCCCTACTGGCAGAAGTGCAGGATCACATATATATATACACACACATGATCCTGCACAGAGCTGCTGCCCTGTAGCAGTGAAACTGCTATAGGGCGGTCAGCAAGTGGCTATGAAATAATCTCACTGCAAGTGTGATGCGCGTTTTGGCCCTTTTTGGGGTACGTGTGCAT